>NW_008794753.1:1748328-1754063 GCF_000699145.1 Aptenodytes forsteri | reverse complement strand
TATAACAAAAAAAATGTATAAAATCAACGTACAAGAGGAGGGGGGGGGGGGGGGGGGGGGGGGGGAAATGCAGCGTCTCTTGGAAAGTGCATATGGCAATATATTGGGAGAGAAAGTAAAGATAGAGAGTAGCCCCAAGGGAGCTCCAAAGGCAGGGATGAGGCGCAACATGTAATTGTTCGAGTCTGAAAGAAGGTCTTCACTTTCTTGGTCACAGGGGTACTGCATGTCCCTTAGAGAGCTGTGAAGGTCTGTAGCTCATCAACCACATGGCCCCTCCAGTAATGTGTATGAGGATTCAGACTGCTTTTTCATGGGATCAGGCCTGAGGAGCCCTTCTAAGTTATGTGAATAATTCCCAAGCAGTGAAAGAGGTGACAGCCTTATCTCCTGGATGGAAGAGAATTTGAGATTACATCCACATGATTTTTGTTGTCCACATCAGCAAAAGACAGTATGATCAGCTTGAATACTGCTTTCCTCCAATAATGAGCTGTCACCTTAAAAAAAAAAAAAAGTTTTAACACACAATACTGGACCTCATGCAGGACAAAGAACAGCAGTGCTGCCTGCCTTTCCCTTTTGCCCCTTTTTCTGAGAGTATCTTGCTAAATGTGTTTTGCATCACAGGGTTCATCATTCAGATTCATCTTCTCACCCTTCTTTAGACAGGCTACTTGAACGATACCTGTAACACAACTATTAGTTGAAAATACAACAAATGTCAAAACCATTCCTCTTTTCCCCATACCTGTTGGGTGTGTTACAGCCCTCCAATATGTTCTGTTTCCATGAACTGGCTGGTCCATTCCCTTCTTCAAACCCCCAAAGCTCGAGTGAACGTTTATCCAATCAAAATGTCGGGGTTTGCATGGTCAAAGGAGTAAAGCACATTATTAGGTTTCAGTAAAGGATATTATTAGGTATTCACGGAGCAATACTTGTATTTCACCTTAAAGGCCAAAGGTTTGGGGATTTTGTATGATGCCAGGGAAAAAGCCTTGGGGTTTGGACCCAAAGACATCTAGTGACTGGCCAAGCAACTCTCTTCCTCCGCCCAAACTTCTAATGCTGACAACTAAATGCTGTCCATCTAGGCCCCGGCTGTAGCAGCCTTCTTAACTGGAGGGTTTGCATCTGTTCTCGTACCTTGTCAGGCAGCTGCACTGTGTTACCGCTAGCGCTGGACATGAGAGAGATTGTGAGTTAGACCGAGCTGAGTGCCGTATGCCGGTCTCCTTTATGGCTCGTCTGTGGCTATGAGAGGTCCTCAGCAAGAACAGAGACATTAAGAACCCAGGACTGCAAAACAAGAGGAAAGTGTTTTCTTTTCTTTTTTTCAGCAAGAAGAAGGGATGGGGAAAGGTTATAAGCACATACACTCAATGCATTTACAATGTTTTGTGATAAACCTTTGCACGCAAGATTACCTACTGTGTACTGTGTCTTTAAAATGGTAATGGGCCCAGTGGAAAAAAAAAAAAAACAACAAAAAACCCCCCCACCAAACCCATGACAGTCCACTAGCAACTAGCACACTAACAGGTTCTCATCTGACACCAGTAGGGAACCGAAGATATTTTATTATTTGGAAACTCCATATAGGGAAAGCCAGGCTTGAATCTGTCATTACTCCAAGAACCGCACCTCCCCTGGGAGTTAATTATTTTCTTAAAATGCAACTTGTACTGTTAGTTTAAAACATTCCAACTGTGTTCGCACTCTTTAAATCTTCTGTAAACCTTAGAGTTTAAATCACTTGCAGATAAGAGTAATTCTATTAGAAAAAAAAAGTTCGGTGGAAGGGGAAAGAGAGGGAAATAAAAGGGCATTGATAGAAGCGTCCTTTGGGTGCCCATTGCCCTGTCACCTTTAGAACTTGGCAGGAGTTGCAGCCCACAGTAACTTTATAGGTCCTGGCACAGAATGAAACAAAATAGGTGCATGCCACATTTTCCTTCCAAAAAAACACCAGAGAGAGACTTGCCTCCTTTGTAAGAGGCTGAATATCTGAAAAGGTATGCTAAATAGAAAAAAAAAAAAAAAAAAAAAAAAAAAGGTTAGTGGGACTGACGGGTCATAGCCTTTTCTGGGCTTCTATTTTGAAAGAAGGTATTGGGCAAAGGGCTGCCTCTGGCTGAAATCTCATTTGGTAACTGAAGGGCTTGTAGAAGTGTTTAAATATAGGGCGCTACTGCAATGTTTGACCATCTTAGCTCCTCTTGCTTTGGCTCCTTTCGCTGCTTTCATGGGAATTCCGGGGCATTAGAAAAAAAAAGAACTCATTGCTGCGGGTTTGCCACGAGTGAGCCAAGGAGAGAGTGTATGTGTCATTTTTGGAACTGTCTGTGCAATCATTCGTATGCTGTATTGGCCAGGCTCCTAGAATTAAGGGTAATTCAGTGGTTCCAGAGCTTGGCTTTTTTTTCTCCCTCTTGCCCTCCCCAGCCCCCCTTTCTCTCTCTAATTTGTTTGGGCTGAAAATCAGCTTCCCAAGTTCTTTGAGTACTGTTTTTCTTTTTTAACCAGTTTTCTTTTGCAAGAGTGTATTGGTTGAGCTGTTATTTTAATCAGTAGTGCGTACCAAACACCCCACGCCTGTGGGAACTGTTCCTGAAAGAAGGGAGACGGGCAAACGCAAAGCGCGCAGCGCTGATAATGCTGTGTGACGCTGACTGTGGCTCCAGTGGCACAGCTGTAGAAAAAAGAGGTGCCTCTATCTAGTCATCTTCAGAGACAGCATTGACTCCACACCCCCGCTGCTGGATGCTACCTGCTGGGGGACAGACACAGGCTGGGAAAATTCTGTCCTCCGGTGCCTGTGAGCCAGCACTGATAGCGTCTGAGTGTTGCTCTGGCCTGCTGAGGCTCTCCGGTAGCTGAAAGAATAGAACCCATTATTTTTTGAAGCAAATTCCACCCTCCCCTCCAAAAACAAAATGCTGAATTTGATGAGTCTGTTAAACTCAGACGCACCCTAAAACTGGAACCATCCCCCAGCCTTTCACTGGGTCAAAGGGCCTTAATAGGAGACCCAGCTCCTACTGAATATTGATTTCTGCAAGTGAGAGCGCTGCACGGAATTGTCTTCTCCTCTCAATCCCTCCAAATCTCAGCTTCATGAAAGTGCATTGATTACCGCACACATAGGTAACTTCAGCATTCATTGAAAAAGGTACATGCTGTTGCACATCTGACTCGGAGCTCCCGAATGTTGGGGCCCTATACCAACAAGATAATTTGAATTACTCCAGTAGCAAACTAAACCTTAAGGCCTTGGGGTTTGTTACAGTGAGAGGAAGGAAAAACGGCCCATGAATTTTAGGTTTTTAATAACTTGTTCTGAAAAGAAACACCCATGATGCAATACATAAATTTGTCAGATGCTTCCACTTTACTTCAGGTGGGTGTCTTTATGTGTATTCCTAACTTAAAACAGATGAGTGCTGAATAAGTTAACATACTCGTTATGCTCGTGCTTGTGAACAGTTCTTTGCGTAGTGAAGTCATCAGGCGACAGAAGACGAGGATGAACGTTACACCTTTACGCGCAAGAGACAGGCCGGGTGATGGATTCTTTTGCACATTGCTGTATAGGTCAATATTAGCCTCACCCGCTGCACCCTGGGATTTCTCTTCTGCAATGTATCATGTCAATGATTTATGTCCTAAGAAATGTGAGTTTTGATGCAGTGTTACCTTGGCCCTGCTGGCAGCACTGTCACCTTCAGGCCAGAAGGTTATTTAAATTCTACACCAGGGCTTCGTTCTCAGCTGGTGGAGTGTGCTAGGAGTGGAGCTACCCTGCTAGCTGTGCTGCTTTTGGGATGACATATTGGAAAGGTGTCTCCCGTGGCTATGCAGGTGTGACATTAATCTTTTGGCACCTGGAAGGAAAGTAGAGTGTCAGGCAGAAGTGAGGATCCTCTCTCACGGCTTTAGGTGCATCTTCTCAGTTTTTTCTGCCTTTTTTTTAAGTGCCCTGTTAACTGTGTTGTGACTGAGGCGCTGTGTGTCAGCATAGATTGGCTGCGTGCTACATCACCTGCGTTTACGGAATCGATGAAATCACATCCCTTCATCTAAGTGCATTGTCAGAAGGCTGTTCCTTGAATACAGTTATCATCTTCACAGCTTCAATCACCATTTTATAGAGAAACTGAGGCAGAGGTGGATCACAGGAGATACCCCTCTCATGGACTCGATCGAGAACTAGATTTGAGGGGCTTTGTACCATCACACTGCCTGTGGCTGAGCACAGAGATGATTCAAATTCCTTGCGCCACACATAACCAAAGGGCATCTCGATTTAAGTACGTTGGAAGGGCAAGAACCTGCAGGAAAGAGACTGACACGTTCTGAAAAACTGATCCTGCCAAACTTTCCTTCCTGAATTAAATGACCCTAGACTCAAACCATGGGATGTGGGAGGAGACATGTGAGAGCATCTGTGCAATGACTGTGTCTAGTTTAGGCCAAAGAAAAAGCAGAAAGAACCCAAATAATGTATGTTCCAGCTGAATTTCTAGTCAGACTGGATGATGCAGTAATGAAGCTGCCACAAGAAATGTCTGTTTTCATAAGCTTTTTTGCATCATTTTGCAAATGCCAGAAGATTTCTGTGGCACACATGTGCAGCTGAAATTTCAGATCTCTTCTATCTGCACGCTGTCGGTCTGTACTAACCTCTGCTTTTTAGTCTATGACCATTTGTCTCGGAGTCTCTTGAGGCCCGGGAAGGTGATTAAATTTTGTGATACAGATACAGTTCTTCTGTTCTGTAGAAATAACACTAGCAATATAAGCGCTGAAAGAATTTTTTTCCCTAAGCTAGTCTTATTGAATGAAAATTCTTGCACATAGGTTAAATTAGAACAGATCAAGAATATTTTCTGGAGATGTGTGTGACTTTCTCCACTTCAAGCAAGTAAAACTTTTCATACAAAAGGATTCTAACATAAAGCACAGAATAGTCTTTATAGAGATGACTATCAGCAGAGTAGGAAACACTTATGATTATGTTTTTAGGCAGAATAAACCTGTATAAAGTACAGATTTCCTCTTAAAACTGAACTGTGTGTAATGAGACACAGGAGCCCACTGAAAATAATGAGCTGTTAAAGAAATAAACAGTTAAAATAATAACAAAAGGCTAAACAGCTTCGGAAAGACAAAAAAAAAGTCACATGTGATATAAAGACATACTTACTTGCTTACAGAGAGTAAGGTGATCCGCTTGAAGTGCATAAACATGAGAAGCCCTGGGTAATATTGCTGCTGTTTGCATAGTTTACCCAGATGGGCTAAAATATCCTATTAATAATAATAATTTGCACTCGGAGCTTGGAAGTACTTTGCAAACGTAAAATATCTCTTTCAAATCTCCCTGCGAATGAAAGTGATTCCATTTGGCAGCGCTGGAACCGATGCCCAGACCTGCCTGCACTCACAAGGAAGTTCATGGAGACGTAGGATGGGATTGCGGTCGCTGGGCGCTGCGCCTTTCATGTGCACATGTGTGTGGTGCAAGAGCAAGAGGCGGAGGTGTAACACAAGTTTTATCTAGCGTTTCCACGCGAATCCCAGCCGACTAGTAACAGACAATCTTTGTCCAAGTGCTGCGGCTGAGGAGGCTACTGAAACGATTAACGCTGCGCTGGTTTCTGTTCAAGAGCAAAACAAAAAAAGCCATCGACACGAGTCTTTTTTTTTTTTTTTCCCCCTCTCGAAGCAAT
>NW_008794753.1:1714488-1748170 GCF_000699145.1 Aptenodytes forsteri | reverse complement strand
CACTGCTCTCGCAGCGGCCGCCCGGCCGCCTCGCCCTGCCTTGCCGGCGCGCTGGTCTGCAATTAATCTTCCACCTTGTTTTGCGAGGACCTTGGGATAAGATTCTGTCACCTCGGCTTATCAGAAATCACGACTGTCCTTGCTGCACAGGCGAGGTGCAGAAAGTACACCGAGTGGGTTTTTTTCAGGATATAAAATCTGTAGGACTGCGCCGGGGACGTGGATTGTGTCCGAATCGAAAGTTTACTTGCCTGAATTTTACCTGTTTCAGCACATTTATGGAATACTACATTTCTGCAGTAAAGGCTGTCATCAGTAGTTTATTTTCCTGCAGAGAAAGAATTGAGTTTATTAAAAAAAATTTGTTAGATTGGCATTTTTAGGTGCTGTGCTCCTCCAGCCAGGTGATCTGCAAAATAGTCCAGAGAAACTATGATCCACCATTGTCTTTTGAGTAAGAACTGAATGGCTGCCAGCAAGCTGGTTGGGCCCTTGGCTTTTTATTAAAAGCCTAGTAGACGCTGCTGTGGGCAGTGGGGGCATGTCCCCCCTTGGCCATGACAATATCTGATGGTGCACGGTAACATGTTGTAGCAATGCTGAGGTTGGGGCAATGGGATTGCTCCCGAGAGCTCTGCCACTGAATGCTGCCAGGTTCTTTCTTTTCACACAGGAAAAGAAGTTGTCCACAGGCATTAATTCCTATCCTAACTTAAATGGAATTTCTCATCCTACTGGAGCATAAAACAAGGAGTAATTAGTTTTAATGTATCTACGGCCTCTTCAACAGAAAAGAAAAATCTCATACCCTTGGCTCTCCTTGGTGTGAGTAAGCCTCATTAAGGTTCTTGAAGTTAAAAAAAACCATACAAAAAGCTATGTGCTTTGTATGAGAGAGATGTCCCTTTCTGTTTTACTTTTACCTGCTTATCTCTTTTGGGGGCATGTTTGTCCCTCTGAGTGTCCTCCCTGCAGAACGCCAGCGGTATAGAACAAAGCTGTGGGTGTAATCTACAGAGTCAGATGCACTGCAACAGCAAACAAGTGTCGGAGCCTACTACTGAGAGATGGAAAAAAGGCTTGTGGAGTTGGAGGGAAGGTGCCATTAGCATCTGGTAGAACTGGGCCTCAGCACCTAGTGCTCGACAGACTAAACCAGGCAGGTTGTTACACTCTGGCCCATGGAGAAAGTGGCTTTTGTGCTGGATTGAAGACAGGTGAATGGAAAGAGATGATTAAACGCAGCCTGCGTGAGACGCTTCATCTGGGCAACAGGGTATGAATCACATTTTTGACCATGAAAAGATCTCATTCCTCCCCCACCATGGAAGAGCTAACTCGCGAAATTGGACAACCAAAGCTGAGCAAGGTCAAGGAAGAAGATGTTTCAGACAGGTTGGCTCAAAAAAGTCAGAGTATTTTCGGAAGAGACCAGAAAAACCTTTATTTTGTTCTGCCTAGAGGCTGCTTGATTACTCTCTTCATCAATCGTCTTTACATTTTTAATGTAAAACAAGGCACTTTTTTATGCTTGGTGACCTGAATATTGGGTGCACGCGTTCTAGCACCTGAGTGAAGAGACAACAAAGTTAGCTGAGGGTAAGTTTAGGAGTTGGCCAGCCTTTCCTGTGCCAGCACATTACTCTTACTGAGGAGGTGAGGCATCCAGGGAAGTTCATCCTTGTGCCAGCTTTCATTGGCCATGTCTACAGAAATGTTAAGCACTATTTTTTACATTGCATTTGCTTGTTTTTGTTCCTTTTCCCCTATTGGTTCTATTCCAGGACTGTTGAATGTATGAGGATGCAAGTAAAGTGGCATTCTCTGTTGCCTTAATTTTGTCAGCTGGAAAGCTTTAAAAGTTAATATTTACATGAAATGATCTAAAATTCATCTAGCTTGATGCAGGTTTCTTTAACATATTTAGGTGACGGCTGTATTTATTTTTTTAAACTACTTGCACGTTAAGGTACTTCAATGATGCATGCAATTTTAACAAAACCTATCTTTCTCTAAGCCCTTATCACAGTTGTTAAAGATTTTTGTATTAGTTCTGTAATTACACCTTTTAAAAAAGCTTATTGGTATTTCTCACTTTAGGACAAAAAAAGCATTTTAACGTCAAAGTCCTTTAGAGTGAATAGAAAATGCAAACTTTTTGCTGGATTTTGGGCATTCTATTGGGATCCAGAATAAAATACATTTCAGATGCTCCTGAAAATCTTAGGAAATTAAATTCCATAGGCCGGTTCTTCAACCTGTAGAAATCATTGCAGCATCATTGGTTTGTACCAAGTGCATAGTCCGACCCTCTGAAGGCCTGCAGGCTTGCTAAATTCCCAGAGAGCTGTGCAGGTCTGAACTGGAGTTAGCTCCGTGGGCTTCCTCCGTAAGGGAGGCTAGTGGTTTTCAGTATTTGCTGAAAAGAAGAGCAGTACTGCATGAAATAACATTCTAATCAGAATTCCCTCCTCACTTAAACTCTGTTTAGATAGACAGTTAATTTATCTCTGTTTAACTGCTGAATCAATCCATCCATCAAAGCTACAAAAGCTAATTAGCTGGAGTCAAAGCAGCAACAGCTCTGATACACAGTAGGGTATGTAATACCTTATAAAATTGCAGCAGGGGATACGAGGTACATTTCCCTGCATATGCCTTAAAGCTGCCCATGAGGCCCAGGCATCCAATCCCCGCTGCGTTTGCAAGCGCTGGCTTTGGTAAGAAATCTGACTCGTGCAGTCACTGAAGGACCTTCTCCCGGTAGCCTCCTCCCCGGGCACTTGGCCTGCCTGGTCCTCCATCCAGCAAAGAGAGCTGTTAGCGAGCGCAGCTGTTCTGCTGAGCCCGGAGGTAATCCGTGCAGGTCCCCGTCCCCCCGCCAGCAGAGAGCAAGCGCGTTGGACGGCGGCCAAGGTGGATGAAAACTTTTGTTGAAGGAAAGGTAGCTCGCGGGCTTGGAGATGGAGCCCAAAATGTTGTGGGCAGTCCCTGTAACATTACCGCTCACCTGGCTTGGACTGCAGCCGGCTGGTATGCTAAGAAGGAGTATTACCAGAGTGCTATGTTGTTTGAAGTATGGTTCGTTTCTTGGGACTGAGGCTTCTTTTGTGCAAAGCCCTGATTTCTGCCCTCGGTGCTGCCCTTACTGCTATTGCAGTAACCCATTTTTAACTGACGGTAGACGATATGCAACTACAAAAAAAAATATCCACTGAAGGCACAGAGGCACAGGGCTGAATACCATGGGAAGAATAGCCTGTGCAGGAGGTAGAATTGTTCCCCTTGGGTGTTTCACAGTGTTGTTTGTCTGCAAGCTTTCTTTTTTTATTACCCAACAGTGGACAGCAAGGCAAAAACGTAGGGACAGCTGACTCAGCAGAAACTGCCAGAAGTGCAACACCTCAGACAGATTCGTAGAGGTGATCGGGATGAAGTGAATGAGGCACTTCCGTGGAGATCCAAAAGCAAGGAACAGCAAACCCCAGAAAAACTGTATGTGTCTTCTCCTGGTGCCAGGATGGGCCAGATATGTCAACTTTTTTCCCTGATAAAAATCAGAAAATAACGTGTTAGCAGTATCTCAGGTGTTGGAAACACATTCCAAAAGCAGGGCAGTTCTTAAGAAACGTGAACCTTGTTTTCATGCTACCCATCAATAAATATCACACTCTCAACAGTTGTTTCTTAGCAGAATGTCTTATAAGTCTTTCTCACTCCTATAGCCTTTTTCTATCCCTAGTCAATTAAATGGAGTAAATACGTACTGCTTATTAATCTCCACTCTCGTATCATATGCAATATGGTCCATTTGACACCACATCATCTCTACTGAGTATTATCATATACCCATATCAGCCTTCAAGCTGTCTGCAATAAATATCCACTTTGTCAAGTACAGAACACCCCAGAAAAGTCCCGCTACCTACGGTGGTCATCAGCCTGAGGTCTAAAGCTACCCAATGCAACGCCCAAAGGTGAACGTAGTCCTAGTCTGCTTTAAGACTTTGAGGATTCTGTGTTGCCAAGCTTCAAACAAGTATTTTCGTCATGTGGAAGTAGAATGGTTCACCATTCTTGTGCATTGTTTTACATGCAGTCGCTACAATCATTAAATTTGGTGTCCATTAAATCCTGATAAATTGCTTGATGCGCCATTTGTCATGCTCTGAGACAGCATGCAGTCTGTGTTTTCTTAGCACATGTTCCACGTTAAGTGTTTTCATTGACTATGAATCCATAAAAATACATGTGGAACAGAGGGTACACAGTACAGTCATGTCTGCCTGACTCCTTCCCATTCTAATTGGGTAGCAAAGCTGTTTAATAGAGTCTGTGGAGTCTGTTTAACTACATTCTGCCAGAACAATGCTCTATTCATGTTTTCAACAGAACACTAGTGATTGGACTAATATCTTTAAACTAGAAAACAAGTCTTAATTGGAACAGATGCTGCAAATACCGATGCAAATGGCCAGCTCTTGTGTGATCAAAACCAGGTACAGTCCATTGATTTGTTTTTAATAGCAGCTTTCATTTTTTATTAGTGTACACAAAACTGACTAACACTACACAAAAAGTCAGTAACAATATTCTCAAAAATCATCTTGTTTAAAACAGACTCTGCCATGCATTGTTTCTGGCAAGGTGCTATTAAGGAGTTTCCGTCCTATTTTGGCAGATCATGTTACTGAAACACTCTTCTCTACTTTATTCTCTTCTAGAATTTGAATAATCCCAGTGATTTTCGGAAAAAGCTATTGCTGTTACATTTAATAATCTGTTTAGATATTCACTTACATTACAAACAGGCATTCAGGTTAGATTAGGCTAAATAAACCCACAATCCCGGTAAGTATGTGTGTTAGATTGTGATCTGCTTGCTTTTGGTACGTGCTTTAGCAGAACACAGCATGCGTTCCCAGTGCATGAACTTTTTGTCGTGGCAGTGTTTGTCCTGGGGAAGCTCTGAAATGTTAAGAATACAATGATTTTTATGCTGAGAATAAAAATGTTGTGTGGTTTTCTAGAACAAATTGGCTTTGTCCTTAGGATGTGTGAGCTATTTGATAGTAGCAAGAATATCAAAAGCCACTCAGAGTAGAGAGAAATTTATTGTGGTACACCTGGCACTTATGAGTAGTTTATTGGTCTGTTTGTGTATGCAAATATTTTCAGTTACCTCAGTAGCTGCTGCTTAGAATTGGCATATATTTATATGTGTATGTGTATACACATATTTATTTGAAACTGGCTGCAAGGATAAGATGCTGTTTCAGTCAAAATGAAAAGAGAAGTTGCAAGCAAGAAAAGAATAGAAGATGGCTCTGGCCCCTATTTTCAAATCTGTATTTTTGTATTGGTTTTTATTTTGAGAACTTTGTATCATTCAGCATTGCAAGTGAATGTGTCACAGAGGCTTATTAGACATAGATGCCTGTTCTCTGGTGCCTTAGTGAGATACAGCCCAAGACGTGGGTACGATACGGGGAGAATGAGCCTGGAAAGGAGACCTGTGACGCTACGAGATATCCACAGTTGCAGCTTACTTGGAATACAGCTAGCAAAGCAGGTGATGTAACTAAAGACTTCCAGATAAATCCTACAGATGATGTATCCCTCTCCCCTCTTCATCCAGGCAGCATCCCTTAGGCCTGCGCACGTACTCCAGCACAGACGTGCTCCCGTGTGCACTGCGAGCAGTGGAGCCAGCACACAGCCAGCTTGTTGCACGCAGTGGGGGAGACCGCTGGCAAAGCCGGGCTGGGAGAGCTGCTCTTCGGCGGGAGCGCTGGGATTTCAGGCAGTGGGACTGAGGGCCACGCTCGCTGACCTGTGAGGAGGCTGCTCCATTCATCTGCCGTAATCACAATGACGATATACAGACTATTACGAGCCCCAGCTGCTGATGTGACAAACAGAGGAAAACCCATCCATTCAGGTATGGTTTGAGGTCTTCCAAACAGAACAAATCTGCAGCCTCGCTCAGCTATTGTTGAGCTCCCAGCAAAGCTGTTTGAGTGCTCAGCCTCAGCAGAGACAGAGCCAAGGTGTGTTTTGCCCCGTCAGGTATGTTGAAAAGATACGACATTTGAGGAGGGCTGGGGATTGACTTGATGAAAAAAAGGCTTTGCTCGCTACCTACCGCAGCACGGACAGGTCAGAAACAGGAGTGGAGAGAGAAGAGATTTGGACAGGTTTCAGGAGGGGCGTCCCAAAAGGGAGCTGGATTGAATTCGGCCTCCTTAGGAAAGGGAGGGCCTGTCAGTCATCCCCAGCTTTGTAAAGAAATGAAAGCTATTGTGCTTGGCCAGCGAAATGCGCAGGGACACCGAGCCCTGTGCAGGCAGAGACATTTGCAATTTAAACAGCAGTCACTGTGGGCTGGACAGTTCTCTCCCTGTCTACTTAGACCGGTGGTTTTTATTCTCCCAAAGACACGGACGGCACAGTTTGTGTTAGCTATTGTTACTCAGCGGGTAGAGGACTGTAGGTTTTGTAGGAGGGCTTTTCTAATATTATCTTTTAATGTTTACCCAAAGAAAATTCAGCCTTGTGGCTTGATACGTTAAAAAAGAATCTTCTCTAAAAGAGCTGGTACAAAAACATTAATTGCAGCAAATAATCAAGGGGCAGTGGGTAGCTGTTTGAAAGTCGGTCTCTTTCTTGATACGCTTCTTTTGGATTAAAAGCAGCTCAGTACAAAAACAGTGAATTTCTCCTTTTATTCTGAAGAACATGTGAAAAACTATAGGCTAGTAGCCAAAGAACTGGCTTGGTTTTAAGTACCCAGTTTAGATAAATCAAAGTATATGTATATGAATTGATTAAGCCTACATAAAATTATTCAGAGGCTCTGAAATAAATGATGCTTTGAATAGATTTTGTGAGCTCTGTTATTTTTATTTAATGCTAATATTGTTGTAGGTGTGCATAGAGAAGATTGCAGGTTCAATGCTAATACGAATCTGATCATAAGCAGCTTGCTGATGGTTGCGCTGTCCCTGCCTTAGCTTTCCATTTACTGATTTTTATGCTGAGAAACCGTACAGAAAATTGTGTTCTATCACATTCACGAGTTCTTCATACCATGGCCAGCGACACGAGTTTTCCCCCATTCCCTCTGATTTGTTCCTCTTTCCCGAAGGTGTACTGCTCTTGCAGAAGAGCACGGCTCTTCCAGGACAGGTCTGCCATCTTCTCCTACCTGTAAACGTGCCTCTCGTGGGCCTGGTGAAGGCCAGTGTTCTGCAGGCTTTGATTCATGCTGTAGGTAACAAGTGAAGTGGTGGTCTTTTGTTTTAATTAATAATTGTTAATGTTTGGACACCCATGCATTTGATCTGTGTGGAATTTAGCAGAGATTGTTCCCAGACGGTCATGCAAACGTTTTCTTTGGTCAAGCTGTGGGCAACGTCCTATGGCCTGAATTTCACTTTGAGATTTCGGCTTGAAATTTTGTCTATGGGGCGAAACTGGCAGCTGTCGTGTTTTACAGGCTTTGATACAAATGTGCAGATTTTCTGTGCGGTAGACGCGCAGTCTTGTGTCACCCCTGAGTTTTCAGCTGGGCTGATGTTCATGCAGGAGGAATATTGTTGTGAGATATAGCCCATGGCAGGTAAAGTAAATCTCCACAGGAAGGCATTTTAACCCTTTTTGGCTGGTGTCCGTAGCTCATGACAACCTGGGATAGAAAAGGCATATCTGCTGGCTCCACGCCACCTCATGTGAAGCTCTACCGACGTGCCGGGCAGGGAGCAGGCAGCGCTGGTGCCTCGGAAGGGCACCGAGCAGCCCACGGCTTCCTCCACGCACACAGCCGAGGCTGGGGGGAGCTTTGACTCTCACCGTTTTTTTTCTCTACTCCAATTCTGAGCTAGCAAATTCAGAAGGGCTTTTGCAGAATGAGACTTCAGAAGGCTTTCCACCAAAGCTAAGCTGGGAACAAAGTCTGATGCTAACTTGGAAAACGTGGTCTTTTTTCACTGAAACCACTTCCTCCTTTCACTAGGAACTGGACTGCAACCCGCCAACCACACTCAAGCAATAACCATTTTGAAATACAAGTGAAAGTATCAGCAATAGTGGAGAACAAAAATACCAGAGCCATGGGAAATGCTAGGAAGGTAGCCAATGGAAAGTACAGTCCCTCCTGTAAAGAGCGTGATCTAGTTGTTGAATTGCTGAATTAATGAAATCTTACCAATGAGGTTCATTTCAGAGAGTGCTGAAAGGAGCCCAGATTTCTTGCGTTGTCTTAGTGGTTGCACTCTGATCCCAGATGGGCGGATAATAATGTTATAAATGATTTACTGCCATACAGTATATGTTATGGGAGGTTTATAGAGATCAAATCGCACAGTGAGCTGGAAAATCCTCTCTATTGTTGAGGTTGTTCCCTGGCTGCTGTTGGCAGTAGTACATTAATGGCATGTGAGGGAGTTTGCCTTATTCAAACAATAGTGTAGGCATTATAATTTAATTACTCCCATCATTAGGCCAATTTTGTTAGCAAGAAAAAAACACCCACAAATAAAAAAAAAAAAAACAACTGAGTTTTTTCTTAGCTGCATTAAATGAAGGACTCCCAGTCCTTTCTGTAAGCAGTCTTCTTTGCAACGCTGTATTTTACTGACGGGGTAACAGCAGATTTTTACTTTCCACTCCTAATATCCTGCACCAGATTTCTTCCCCAGTTGTCTTTATTCCTGAAATTAAATGCCTTCCTGACAAGGATTTCCTGGGCCAAATTTAGTAGCCTGCTATCTGCAACCTTAGGATAAAGGGTAAAATTTATTCCTTGGGAAGGACAATCTCCGGACCGGGAAGAGAAAACTCTCATGAATGTTAAGTATTGCAAATACAGTATAACAAACAGCAGGTATATAGCAAGCATAACAAGCAGGAGCACAATGCTTCCTGACCTGTGGCCCTGGAGGCAGTAACATGAAGTTCATCTCTGCTTCAGAGCCAGGATCCAGCGATACAGCTTGTGATGATGGTCCCACTGATAGTAGCACACTTTCCCTTTGATGTATTTAAAGACTCCTTTCATTTGTTTATTTTTGCTGTCAAATTACTTCGCTTAGCCCCTTGTGCAAGCCAGATACTGCAGGATATTATTACATCCAGTAAACAAGGAAGTGGAACCTGACACCTGAATGACAGTAAATTAAGTTATTTGCCAGTCACAAGGGGCCAGGTTACCCATGTGCTGGACTTTACTCAGAGGTACGTCCGATGCATAGCCCTTCGGAGAGAGAGCCGAGCTACTTACTGCTTGCCCTAGTCTGCAGAGAGCTTGTACTTCCTTGAAGGCGCTTAGCACTTCACCTGCCGTGGATTACACAGGATTTCTCCCTATGACCTACGTCATATTTCATAGAACTCTGATGTTTTCAGGTATCTTAGTGTAGTCTGAAATTAAACAGGTAGACAGAATCTCCTCCGTTCCAAATTGGATGTGGGCTGTCTGTTCTCATTCACCATGGCACACGGCATTTTATTTAAGTGTATGATCTGCTAGTATTACGGCTAGCGCCGTGGGGACACCAGTGACTTGTGCGGAAAATTTTTGTCAGTAAAGTATTTGTATTATTCATTGCTTTCCACCATAATTAAGCAGCTGACAATCCTCTCAGAAGAGTACTGAGTGGAGGAGGTAGTTGTTTGGAAACAGTCTTGAGGATCTTGGTTGTAACGTGCAGTGCAAGGTCAAAGTTATCATTATTGCTTTCTACTGCTCCTGTCGTCATTTCACGATCAATATTTCCGTTTCAATAATAATACCTCCAAAATAATTTATGGCGCATGTGGTTCCAAAATGAGGCCATCGCTAGGCAAAAAACTACAAATGTTGTTAGTGCTCTTGATTTTATCATCAGCGCGGACCCGTCATGCCCATTACCCAAGGGACGCACCCTCCACTTTTACTGCAAACGAGAGGGCTTCCTATCGCAGGAAGAGCATTGACCCTTTGGAGCGCCCAGCGCAAGTCCCTGGAGCGTGGCACTGGTTTTCCAGCGTTTGGGTGAGAGCCTTCCCTCTGTACAAAGCGGAGAGCAAGCGATGTGCGTGGAGCTGGGTGCTGACCGAGCCTCTCCAACCCCACACACTGCCTGCTGCTCCTGCTGGGGGAAGCGCTCTGGTTTTCGTGAGCCTTACCTAGTGGTACCTGCTGTGCCGGCGCAGAGGGCCAGGGGGTTATGCTGCCAGCTGTAATCACTGCTCTGTGGCATTGTGCAGCATGAGGCTCTTATTTGCTTTGTTTATTCAATCTCTCGTCACCCTGTAGGCATTTATTTCTTGCCCCAGAGTCACGATTACTGCTTTAATTATTAGCATTTCCTTTGCCAGCAGTTCCATAGCTTTCGTTCCCTGAGTCAGCAGGGCCTGCTGCAATTGAAAGCCTTGAGTGCTTTACCCCACCGAGACACAACTGTAACTCGATGAGCCATTTGCAATGGCAAACCCGTTTTTAAACTCCCAAACCTGAACAGCCTCACTTCAGTAAGTGCTGCTACCAGGAGTCTTTGCAAATAATGACTTTTCATGTCAAAGACCTGGATAATTTGATAGGGCAATGAGGAGTAGTTCGAGGTCTAAAGTTTGAAATACCTCAAAATTATTATAATTGGATGTGTTGCAGGAGGGGGGGAACCTCCATATTTTAAATACCTTTTTAAAAAACAAATTCATCAGTCAGACTCTGAGAATGAAGAAAGAAAATCCCATGTTTATTTAGGAGCTGGGCGAAAGAAACAATGAGTGGGTTCTCTCCATTGGCTCTGCAACAGGGATTAACATGCAAACACTGGCCTGGGTTTTGAAGTCCTTGCTCAATTTGTACTTGGACAAAACTCTGACTGAGCTGCCTCTAGATGTCTGGTTGAGCAGCTGGCAGATGAAGTCTGATCCAAAAGCAGAGAGCAGCAGCGTTTTGTGAGGATATAATTAAAACAGTAGTCTCCCCGTGGAGGAAAAACTGCCACAGTTACATTCAGCGGTTGCTTGGTACTTTCTCTTTAAATGGCTCGTGAGATTTTAGTTTTGGAAATAAACTTCTTTCTCGGTATGTCCCAGTCTTTAGACTTCTGGGCTGATTTCTGCAATCACTGTTCTGGTTTTAATGATCTTTGTTCGGTAGGACAAGAATTTTAGTTGCTACCTAAACATCCCAAGCCATTGGAGAAAAACAAATCTAAACAGATACATTAAACGTGAGAATTTGAAAATATACAAGGGAAAACCTTCAGTGTCTATCCAGAGACAAATCTATTAAGCTGGTACTTTCTATTAAAGGAAGTTTTGAGTGGCTCCCACAATACTTCTGATTACAACATGATGAATTTTACCTAATGAAGTTCCCAATTGCTCATGATTTTTCGGTCAGGTGGATCTATTCCTAAACTCATCCATCTGCATTAGGTGCTTTTCCAGTTTCCATAGTAACTAGGCAATTTATCATCTTTAACATGTCTAGCCTTACAGTATCTTACAGAGAGAAATACTATGTCCATTTTACAAATGTGCAGCCAGAGGTATAGGGAACTAAGTGATTTGCCCAGCGTTACAGAGTTCATCTGCAGCTGAATAGGGTAAGCACATTGCTTTCCCGAGTTCCAGGAAAATGCCTGAACTGCCAGGCTGTCCTTTCCCAGGGAGGTGTTTGCTGTATCAGATCAGCACCAGCTGAAGGTTGTTTCCCAAGTGTTCTTTTTCTCAGACTCGAAAAAGAGACTTTCAGAAATGAAGAGGTTGGAGTTTGAGTGGTACAAAACAGAGTGAGTAATGAAACAAGAAATCAAAACTTGCAAGTAATGTATTCAGCATAAATGCCAGCCACATTCTTTGGATAAATAACTCGCAATGAATAATTCAACCAGCATCATCACTACGGGGCATAGGAACAGGATTGTTTTTGAATCGTTTGGCCTTTTTCTTCATGAAAAGTTCAACCCTGATGCGTTCCAACTCTGGATCTGGGTTTTGCTTGTGGCTACATGTGCAAGAGATGGCCTAGGGTCAGATTTGGGCCTGTGCTGAGCACCCTCACTTCTCTTTGAAACCTAAGGAAACTCCAGGAATTTGGTATCTTACAGGATACAATTCAAAACCATCCTTCAAAAAATGCATCTGTAGCCTCAAAACCTTATGAAAATAGCAAAACATTGAAAGCTATTGAGGAATCCTGGGTTAACACAGCTCGCAGAGTAGGGAAAAGGCTGGTGGCCTTTGGAACAACTTCTCACATTAATTTTCTTCCAATGCTGACAACTTTGATTTATTACCTTAAGGCTGGTTAGAAAACACCCAGACATGAGCGAAGCCAGGAGTTATGGAAAGGAAAGGAAAATATGGTAAACACAGTGATGAATAGCACTGGTAGATAGAGAAACACTGCTCTGCACTCCTACTGCACCCAAATATTGTCTTAGAGTGAAGATGGGAACAGAGGTTTTGCTTGCACTTTCAGTGTTTCTTCTTTCACTTCTAATATGTTGAATATTCTGCTAGAAATCCTCTGGGGACCATGGGTTTATTTTCTTTTTCTGGCAGTTGAATGCCAGCTGCAGCACCAGCCAAAGGAGGGCTTTGAAAATGAAAGAGAGAAACGCTGCGGCTGAGAAAGTTCTTTAAATTGTTTTGTTGTGAGAATCCAGTGTAATGATTCCTTGTCTCTCCTTTTCTCTGACACTGAACAACACTCAAATGGGCTCTGCATCTATAGTTGATACCAGAATCCTGAGAGGTGGCTTCTCTGTCCACCCACCCATCCCATCCTCTGCATCTTATATGTCTGGTTTTTCTTCCATTGATATCCAGTTCTAAAATAGGACTTTTTTTTCCCCAAGCCTGGGTTCAGGGAGAAACACATTTGCAGTATTTTGCCTTTGTGGTACTACTTCATCAGCTGCTGAAAATCCATCTCCCACATGTCAGAGCACCTGAGTATCTGTGGCCATTAACAAGCAGGCTAAGCAAGCAACATTTCTGGGCATACAGCACCCCGCTTGAGTGTGTGCGGTTCTGGCAGTGCCAGCTGGAATTGCTCTCATCAGACCAACGAGAAGAGGAAGCTTGTCTTGGGATTTGCTGCTTTATCTTCTGTCAAATAAGGTCGGTGGTGGGCTTCTGCGTCAAAGTGGATGTTTGAAGTTGAACTGATCACTTGAAAGTCTGATAGCCTGTCTGTGCGGGTGAAAAAAACAACGTTGCTTGCAAGTGCTTCTTCCTTAGAAATCTAAACAACGTATTATTTCCCAAAACAAATTTGGTAAGATCATTTAAAGAGGGTTTTCTTGGTTACCAAAATTGTATGCTGAGAATCCCTGGCTGCCCAGTGCTCTCACACCCCTTTTGCTGTATCAAATTCCTGTTTGCAAAAGGAGAACTGGCCCTGCAAACCAAAATGAACGAAGGAACTGAGGAACACAACATCGTGAAAGTTGTCTTTAATTTCATCAATGGTTTTAAATATTTAGAAAGCACAATGTAAACATCTTAAGAGCAAGCAGACAGATTTCTCTTGATGTTCAGAATTGTTGGGATTTCTAAACAGAGAGGCAGTTCTCAGGGTGTGGAACCGATGTTTCAGACTTTCCACCAAAGTTATATATGCTCGTGTCATTACAGCTCTTCCTTCAGCCTAAATTGTTGGCACAGTGTCCTGAAATGTTTCTCATTAGTAAACTTTTCATAACCTCCAAAACTGCAACAACTGTAGAATAAAATGTACCAGAATGCCAGCTGGAGTTGGCACTTGGCGCAGGGCTCTCCGAGCTGTTTGCTTAGCTGGATTTGAAGGATGTTCCGGACCAGCTAGCAGGACATGTGACTGAGTTTTGACCTAAACCGCTGGCCCGGTTCCAGTGATCCTGCATACTTCATGGGAATGCTTTCCACTTGTCGCTTTCATACCTCAGACACAGCTTTTAACAATTCGCTCGTAAACCCAAGCCCAACAGCCATTGGAATACAGTTAGAGGTAATAGTGCTTGGCTATATAAAGTAACAATGAGATTCCAGAACAGCTCAGTATGTATTTAATGCTGAATTAACAGTTTTCCAAGGGTAAGAGAGCCCTGCTTTCCTTTTTTTTCCGTCGGACGGTCTCAAAACTCCCAACAACTCTGATTTCTTTTACAAAGGCTTTTACCTGAGCAGACACGGAGCCGTACGTGTAACAGGGAACAGCACACAGGAGCTGTAAGCAGATGTCAGAGGGCCAGCTGTAGACTATGTCTTTATACCATCCGCTCTTGCAGGATTACAAAAGGTGTTGCTTCACTTTTGTTTTCACGTCAAATGTTAGTGTTGGTACTGGTCTTGTGCTGAAAGGCATCAGGTGCAGTCCGGAATTGTCCGTCTGTTGAGATGCAGGAGATGGTGTGCGAGATTGCTGCAGTTGTTTTATAGGTGGTCGCTGCAGCACGGAGCTGGAGAGCCGTGCTCATGGTCAGACAGGAGCTGGGAGACCGAGAAATGCACTGTGCAGCTGTCAGCTACTCTTCCTGGGTCTTAATCCTAAAACTTGCCTTCTCCCTATTAGTATTCTAGGTCAAGCTGTAGGAGATGGAGTTATTTCAGAGTGTGGAGCCGCGAGGCCTCAGTTCTACCATTTCCCCAGGAAAGGTTAATTTGTGGATGAGTGACTGGGGCTCAGCTTAGTGAAATTGTTTTACCCGATTCAGAGCGTTCAGACAATAAAAAATATGTCTTTTCCTGGACTTCTCTTCCTTTTCAAATAATCAAGGCTATTATTTTAAATACACGAATTTTCAACCAAGACTTTTATTTATGCATAATTTATATCATTTCCTAGGTATAGATCTTATTTTCTTTTCTCCAACATGGAAAATAACATGTGAACTCTGAGTAGTTCTTAGATGCTGAATGCCAAATCGTCTGAATTAAACTTGAATCCCAGGGGGTTCTGCACCTTCCCAGTTGTTTATCACTTGCAGGGTTTATTACATTTTAGATGATACCATTAAATCCAGCCACCCCTAGAGATACTGGTTAGACTTTGTGAGTCAAGAGTAGAAGACCATGAATGAGTCCCCAGAGCTGTTCCAATTTACCAAAACAGTAATTTAAGTTTCCTTTAAAGGAACCATGCATTGTAACTTTTTTTATATTTTATAATTTGTTTACAATTTCAATTTCCCTCCCTCCAATACCTTTTAGGAATTATAAAATAAATGTATTTTCCCCCAATTTAGATCCTTTTTTTCTATTTAGCAAACATTGATTTTACTCCCTTCCCCAGTGCTTTTGTTCGCTGCCAAAATTAACATGTCTTTTTGGCTTTGCTTTCCAGAGGGTCTGTCTGGGGACGTTAACGGGAGCGGGTCCTCCTCCCTCCCCCCCTGGCACAGGTCGGTGCAGCTGCCCACGACACCACCAAGGAGGTTTGGTGCTGAAAGGGTCTTGGAGCCAGTACGAGGAGTCCAGGCCTGTCTCGTGCTTTATAGGGACTTTTATAAGACTGTTCACTTGTAACAGTAGACACTAAAACATAGAGTTTTAAAATGTTTTTGTTTCATGCCGCATGGTGGAGGGCCCAACCTGCCTGGCTCTGAGCTGCTCACTGAAACCTTTTATGGCCCAGAGGTGCAGACGTTGACGAGACGCGTGGTCCCAAGTGTGGGGTACTTGACAGCATCCACTTCCCAGTGCCTGCTAGCCTGCTTCTGTCAGTAGCTGGAGAGGCAGCTCATTTGGCCCTGCTTGACTAAGCCTGACCCCCTGGGGGTTGCAAAGCCCTGTTGCAGTCCTGAACTTGAACCACCGGGCAACTTCATGTTCCTCAGGAACTGCAGCTGGGCCACGCAGCCAAGGTGTCCTCACAGGATGGGAGAGACCTCACGAGTGTAGCAGTCCAGCTCTGGTCAAAGGAAGGAAGAGCTACCCTAATCGTTTCTAACGGGCGACGATGTGAACTCCTAACACCTTCCCTTGCTGCAACTTAAGCCCACTTCTAACGCACGGAGATCAGAGGGAAACCTCCTCTGGGCCAAGCTGCTGCACCAGGGCTGAGCTTCTGGAGCCACCCATCGCTGGGCCGGGCCTTGGCAGCAGTTCTAACACCAAGGCCAGCTGCACGTGCAGGGTTAACTGCTGGGCTTGAGCATGGGAAGCCCACATTGCAAGTCACAGATCTGCAAGGAAAACTGAAAAGGAGGATTTTGGCCATGTGGTGCCCACAAAAATGAAAGCAAAATGTTTCAAAAGTATATGAAATCTGCAGATAGGTTTTTTTATGTTTCAGAAGTGTTGAATATTTTAAAAAAAACCCTCAACAGGAGTTTAAATAAACACAGGCAAGTGAGTCAGCAAGAAGATATAAAATCATCAGGAAAGGCTGAGTTTGTTTTAATACAGGGATTACTGTAAACACTAGGAGTGCATGGTAACAATTTGTAGCCCATGTGTTTTGAAATATCATAACTGGTGTCAATAAACACATTAAAATTCAACTTCAAAGAGCTTTGTGGATGTTTGGAGTGTCACGAAGACATTGCAAAATGGGGATTTTAGATGGAAACAAGTATGGGACCAATCAAACACAGCTCTTACGTGAAGAAAGGGATCTTGTCAAGTTGTTAGAGCTAAGCATCTGTGATGGTGATTATTGCTTCGTACTGGCTAAGAACTGCTCTCAGCCCCTGATTTCTTTCACATTGTCTCCCTTGCCTTCCACCCTGACCTGCTTGTTTGTCTCACCCACCTGTTACGTCTCACTTCTCAGACTGAATTCTTTTGAGCAGAGCCTGCCCTTTGCTGTTTGTTTCTGCAGTCCTTGGGAAAGCCCGACTGATTTCCAGGCTCTATCTCAATATAAAAAATAAATTCAGTCGGTATCTGTACCAGAATGACTCCTGGCACAGAGTAAGCGTTGTCCTCATGTGCTGACAGGCTGACTTAGTAAAGGCATCTACCATTGCCGCAGCATTTGATGCGTTTGATTCTTCCATGCACTGTGAACTGCCACTCCAGGTTCTTAGGGCATGGAGAAGGCTGAGCAGCCTCCATTCTGTCCTCCCCACATACGGCTTCAACGGTGGTGTTCTGAACAGAAGATTTTTGTTCCTCCTCATTCACACTTCCCTTGGGCTGAAACACCCTCTTTCCCTCGCTTTTTCTCTTGTAAAATGTATTTCTGATGCGTTTGGATTCACTCCATAAATGCACTCCTATTTGTTACACACATCACATAGATGCTCCAGGGAGATGGTTCTATAACTGATCTTTCAGGTGTAAAAGCACAGACTTCTAACACTTAAGTTTTAGCACTTTAATAAATCTTTTGGTTTGTTTCTGGGATATCCCAGAAAGTGCTAAGTTACTACTGTACATAAAAAGGCAGAATACTTCTGTTTACACGACTCTGCCTCGAGACTCATGTCCACCACGTGCCAGCCTCTTGTTTTTTCTTATTTTCGTCTTTTTGATGTATTTAATGCATTGCTTCACAGCAATCAAAAGTTCCAGCTTAAAATCCACTTGGAAAGCTGCATTGGTCATCCTGTTGGCAGAGCCACTGTCATGGAGTTCGCTCTCGGCCAACAGCCCATCTGTCCTCCCCATCCAAAGAAGGCAATGAGGAAACTGTAAGCCAAGGAGATAATCAGCATTTTCGAGGGAGGTTGTAAACAAAGATGGGGGAGAGGAGATGTGCCCAAATAAGGTGGCGGATATATCTTGACTAAGAAAGCTAAGTTATTTTATGGAGAAATTAATGCCAATTCATCAAGTCCCTGTCAAGTTTATGAAGGATAAGGCAGGTCTTCCTTGGAGCTGTATGTCTGAGATTTCCTAATAATTGTGTTAGCCAGCAAAATCTGTTGCCTGTAGGAAACTAAGACTCAGAGTGGAATGAGTTTGGGGAATGAACAAATTCCTTGCAATTGTCCCCTTTTTCTGTGAAACAGAAAAAAATCTTGATTCCATGGATTTCATTAAGGGATTCTCTGATGAAACGTTATTATTTCTGGGGTATCACCCGTATTTGGTGTGCTATAATCACATCGCCTCAACTACTGCTCTGTACTGTGCCTGCTCAGAATGAGGCTACATCCAGAAAACAGCTGAGGATAACAAGACCCACATAAATGCAAAGGAAAAACAGGGAAGATGTCAAAATAATCCGGTGTAGAAAGGCATGGAGAGAAGCATCTCTCCCCCAGTCTCTGGTCCCACTTGTCTCTCTTTTTGGTAACGCTTTCTAGATGTGGAAAGACATTTATCCTTGCTGCTACAGATGTTACACATTAGTCAGGCCCTTGGGGTTTACATGGGCGTACAGACTAAGAGTTAGCTGACCCTTTTCCCTCTGGTTTCACCCCAGGTAAACTCAGACCTTCTGAAGCTCATCACCCTTTTCTAGGTGCTTTCCAGCCTGGCCTGATTCACTCAGAATCTGCCCCGAGTTACGTGGTTGCCTCCAGTAGTGTTTGGACAGAGGATGGCTATGGAGAAAGGACAAGCCCTGGCTTGCCTGGGGGGATCAATTCTGTGCAGGCGACACGGTCAATAAAGCAAAAAGACATGCGTAAGCCGGTAAGTGAAAATGTGTGCTCAGGACTGGCATATAAAGCAAGCAAGACTGGCCTATAAACAACGCGTTTAACCATCTATGAATTTTTACAACCCAATGTCTGTGGGACAGAGCTCATTTATGTTTGGTATGTTGTGGGAGTGAACGTTACTACTGTGTTTCCAACGTGCCTCTCAGCTTTGAGTTCATATTCCATCCCATTAAGAGGTGACAAGCAGTGGATACCACCTAGTCAAGACGTTAGCAGCTCGTGTGGAATGGATTTGCTCGTCTCAGTCCAGTTCCTTATGTGTCTCTCCGCAGCTGGCAGCCCCTGGCAAAGGTCACAAAAGCCAAGGACAGACTGGCTGTCAGAAAATGAGCTATCTTTCCATTCCTGAATGAGATCTTGTCACAGAGATCTTGTCACATCAGTGTGTGTGTGTGTGTGTGTGTGTGTGTGTGTGTGTGTGTGTGTGTGTGTGTGTGTGTGTGTGTGTGTGTGTGTGTGTGTGTGTGTGTGTGTGTGTGTGTGTGTGGGTGTGTATATACATACACAATGCCAGGTGAGCACGAGAAATTTTTGATGTCTCATATTGTCTCTTCTGTGAGTTCAATTTACAGTACTTCAGCTAAACACAAACAGTAATTTCACTTATTACAAACCCTATAGTAACAAAGTTAATTCACACATGCCCTTTTTAAGGTGATTTATGACAGAACCAATATGAGGGAACAGATAAGCATTCCTGCATCTAGGTTCAACTGCCATTTAATAATCACAGTCAATATTCCCTTGTTTTAATACTCAACATCATGTTCAAAACGGAGTGCTTCGCTGTAAGCTGCATGCAGACCACGCAGGATTAAATGGGGCTTCTAGTGTGATGCATGTAACAACCTCTTAAATGATTAGGACACCTGTTGACATTAATATAGAAGCATGCATGAAAACAAGTGTGCCACACACTGAAATATATGTACACAAATATTAAGAGGATTAGAGAAATTGCTAAAATGGATAGAGTGGCATTTAACAGAAACATGTCTGGAATCTAAGCAGAATGGAAATAACATACACAGAGCTGATCCCTTGTTAGACGGCTTTTTTTTTTTTAGTAGTTCATCTGGGGTATAAAAGTCTCCGTACAAGGAGGTCATTTGCTTACACTTAAAATTTCTGTTTAATATATATCTTTGTTTGGAATCTGCCTCTAATTCATAACCACCTTCATTTAGTAGCTAGCACCTTTGCCATGCTAGCTGCAGGAAAAAGTAATTAAATTTAATAGAAGCCACCCTCGCTTTGAAGCTGCCCTGGATTTAGAGCCACAAGGAGAAGCAATTAAACTCTGGCAGCCAAGGATTCAAACTGAAGTTATATAGTGATTTTTTTTTTTTTAAAGGAAATTTTTTCTCTGTGAACGGATTTGGATTGTCAGATCTGATTGGATTGAAAGCTATAGAAATTTCCTTCTTTGGGAAATCTTCTCTTGAAGCAAAATTTAAAAAACCCTAACAATTAGGTGTGAAATGGGGATCAGTTGTGAAGATCTAGGATATTTTTAATTCTTCTGAACAAACTTCCAAAAAAGAGTTTGTTCTTCTCAGCAAAGTGCTGAATGGAAAAGGGAAGCATGGAAGGAAGACATCTGCATGTCTGTCTATTTGCAGGAAGGTCAGCTTGTCAGCAGCCTAGGATATAGGTTCATTAGGGGAAGGAATTTCTTTGCACTAGAAGGTATTATAAGCATTGTTTAAAGCTGTCAGGGTTTTGTAAACCAGCAAGAAGCAGAAATTATTTTTCACTTTTCTGATTTTTACCAAAAAAAGATAGTCTTTAAGTAACCAGGACAGGAAAAAAAAACTCCAGAATGCCATAATCAATGCCAAATATAGTTCTGCCTATTTAAAAATATTTTTAGGAGTTTCCTATAAAGGATCAGAAAGGATTCAGTTGAAAAAGGTCTGCTTCCAATGCAGACGTTATTCAGAAAAGCAAACTGGTAATTCAGTTACTACTTACAGGGGAGCAAAATTGTCCTAATCTTCACCAACTCTGAGAAATATTTGTAGTCTTAGCTAAGCCAGAGGTACATGTGAAAAACTTAATTATTGTCATGCATGTATTTTGCAATACATGCTTTTCTATTCTGAGGAAAGAAATGCTCTCGAGCTTGTTACAGGGATACATTCATGGTCCATGACCTGTGGATCAGGCTCGGTGAATCGATAGTCCTCTGGCTGGAGTCATGGAGAAGCTACACTGGTCATATCCAGGGAAGTGCCTGGGATCAGGTAACTTGCTGGGAAAATGTATTACAGTATCACCGGCCATTGTGAGGTAGTTGGGGGCAGACGTTGGAAACGGCAAGCTGTACACCCCCAAGAAGACTTCCCTAGCAATGGCGACCAGCCTGTAAAAGGGGAACGGGCAAACAGTGCCGGGGAGCCATGCTGGGGAGCCATCAACTCTGCGAAGAATGTTTGACCCCAACGTTTTGGATATCCCAGCTGTAATCTTTGACAACGGGTCTGGGTTAGTCAAAGCGGGTGTCGCAGCTGACAGTGGCCCAAGGTCTGTTTTTACAGCAATTGTTGGTCACTCAAAAGTCAAAGCTACAGTGCTGGGAGCTGGACAGAAAGAATGTTACACTGGAGAAGCAGCTTAGTCCAAAAGAGGGGTCCTGTCTTTGAATTATCCAATTGACCATGGCATAGTTACATGCTGGGATGATATGGAAAGGGTCTGGAGACATGTCTGCGAGTATGAGCTGAGAATCAAAGCCAGTGGAAGGCCAGTGCTGCTGTCTGAAGCCCCCCTCAGTCCTCTGCAGAACCGGGAAAAAAATGACAGAGATGATGTTCGAAGGCTTCATGGTGCTCGCTATGTACGTTGCGGTCCGGGCAACTCTGGCACTCTATGCATCAGCCCGTATAACTGGAATAGTCATGGACAGCGGGGATGGTGTTACCCACACAGTCCCCATACATGAAGGATACTGTTTACTCTGTGCTGTCTCCAGGATGGATATTGCTGGCCGGGATATCACCAAATATTTTATGAATCTTCTTTTAGAGAGTGGACACGCTTTTATTAGCACAGCTGAAAGGGGAATCGTGAGAGATATCAAAGAGAAGCGTGCTATGTAGCTTTAGAACCCATCCAAGAAATGAAAGCAAAGCCAGAAGAAATCATGAACGAATACAGATTGCCTGACAACAATGTCATCCAGATAGGCAACCAGCTCTTTTGTGCACCAGAGACCCTTTTTGTGCCTGCAAACATTGGAGTTGAAGATCCTGGTGTGCACAAAATGATCGTCAACAACATCATGAAGCATGACATTGATGTGCACAGGAATCTTTACGGCAACATCCAGCTCTCCAGCGGGTCCATGCTCTTCCCTGGCCTGGAGGAGTGGATCCTGAAGGAGATGAAGCTGCCTGCTGGCATGTTTGTGAGGATCATTGCACCCCTGAGAGAAAATATTGTGTGTGTATTGGGGCCTCCATCCTCACCTGCCTGACAACTTTCACACAAATGTGGGTCACTGTGAGTGATTACGAGGGGTTTGGGGCAGCTGCCATTCACCAGAAATGCTTTTAAGGAGAACGTCAGACCAAGTGAATGGCTTGTTACAACAACATATGAGCAAGAAACCCTGCTGAGAGCTGACTGACCTAAAAGGTGCTACAGCTGTTTGTGCGCTTGTTGGCTGACAAAACCTATATGAAAATAAAACATTAAAAACATCGGTAACGAGGATCTTATTGTTTATCATCTCCCTTCCCCTTCCCCTCTGCAGAGTTTACAGGTGTGCACGTATCACAGGGACGCAGTAACTCCTTGACTGACTGACAGCCTGCCTTGGGAGTCATATGGGGAGTAGCATACCTCCTCTGCTGGGAGATTCTTTCCTCTAAGGTCTTTGAGATATCTGGGTTTTCTATTCTAAAACTAGCTCTCACGTTATTTTTGACCTCATTAAAAATGTTTCCTTTAGAAACCCAGCAAAACCCCAAACAGAATCCAAATATAAATCAATGCAAATGCAATTACTGTAACCGACCCTCCTCTGTGCCTGAGGGTCTGAAAAAATCCATTGATTCTCTGCTGTAATTTATCTGGGAAGTAAGAACACCTAGTTTCACTTCCAAGTACTAGCCCTGAATCAAAATGCCTCACACTGCCGGCTCCCTGGAGGAAGCAGCGTTGCCGGTGTAGCTGCGGAGGACTGTGAGCTCAGCCGAGTGGTGCCTATTTGCGACTGGGGGATCTAGAACATTGCACCGATGCTCTGTGTCAGCAGCCACTGCCAGGGCCAGCACCATCCTGCGCAGGATGTCTGACTCTGCGGCGGCGGCAGCGGCAGGGACCTGCACAGTGATCTTTGGCATCGGCTCTGGACAGTGTAAGGCTGGTCTGTCAGGGGAACAGGCACCCCGTTCGGTTATTTCTACTGTTGTGAGGTACCCCAAATTCAAACTTGTCATGTTTGGGGTGAGTCATAAGGACTGCTATATCAGCGGAGAAGCCCAGTCCAAAAGAGGCATTTTGTCTTTTACCTACCCAATGGAAAATGGGGTAGTTACATCCTGGGATGACATGGAGAAGATTTGGAGATACCTATACAAACAAGAACTCAAATGAAACCAAGTGACAGGCCACCACTGCTGACCAAGACCCCTCTCAATCCTTTGTCCCATTGAGGAAAAAATGGCTGAGACGATGTTTGAAAGCTTCCAGGTGCCTGTCCTTTTTGTGACTCTGCAGGCACTAACAGCCCTGTACGCCTGTGCCCGCACAACTGGACCAGTGCTGGACAGTGGCGACAGTGTCACTGTCACGGTCCCTGTCTGCAAAGGCCGTTCCCTGCTACACGGCATTACCAGGCTGGATTTTGCAGGCAGAGGTGTAACCAAATACCTTGCTAGGCGCCTTTTGGAGACCAGGCACTCCTTTGTAAGCACAGCAGAGAGAGAAATTGTCAGAGATGTGGAGAAGCTGTGCTATGTTGCTTTAGATCCTAGCCAAAATATGCAGGAAAAGCCTGAAAAACTTATGTGCGAATACATTCTCCCTGACGGAACGGCTCTTGAGGCAGAACACCAGCTATTCCAGGCTCCTGAAGCGCTTTTTATGCCCACAGAGGCAGAAATCCCAGGGCCGGGGGTTGGAGGGATGGTCCTCTGGAGCGTCGCCAAGTGTCGTGAGCACATCCAGTGCGACATCCTAAGGAACGTGCTGTTATCGGGCAGGTCGACTCTTTTCCAAGGTTTCAAGGAGAGGCTACTGAAGGAGCTCCAGACAGGAGTTCCCAACACAATTCATATCAAGATCATCTCGCCACAAGATCGGATGTACTCCGTGTGGCTTGGTGCTTCCATCCTTGCCAGCTTAAGAGCATTTAGGAATATGTGGGTTACCAGGGAAGACTATAACGAGGTTGGACCAACAGTACTCCAGAGAAAATGCATTTGAAAACTTCAGTAGGACCATCCAGGAGTTTTTTTTAAGTGCCAATCTGAACAGCTGGAGAGCAGTTAATAAATCAGTAGAAAAATAATTGATTTCTAGTAAGTGATTTTATGGCTTACTAAAGAAAGGTCCCTTGTGCATTGGGTTGAAGAAAGAGTCCTTGTTCAGAGCATTTTTGCTATCCAAGATGTTGGTTTTAATTCTAGAAATGTGTTGATCCCTGCTAGAACTGCAAACAGTTTGTCAGACTTTTAAACACTTGAGAACAAGCCACCTCCATCCCATGCCCGTGGGGGCTGGCTCCTTGCCATTCATCGTAAACTTCCAAAGAGTGGAAAGAGACCTCTGACGGAGAAATAGAGGGCTCAGGGGTATTGCTGACCCTTCACCATAGCACTGGAGATCTCCTGTAGCAGCCCTGGAGGAGCTCAGAGGTGGCTGAACTTCTAAATTTGTTTTTGCTCACGAAATGAAAATAAGTTGGTCTGGCTGTTAAAGCAGAGCTCTCGAAGCTAGAAAGTCTGTGCTGTTAGCGGCCTTGCCATGTGATTTGCTATGTCACATCACGTAAAACATTGCCTCCGTTTGTCCACCTGTGGGATTTCACTAATATTCTAGCATAAGGACTATGTGAGACTACATTTAGATAACTTAATACAATATTAATTAAATTTAGTAAATTAAGCAGAAAGCACAAGGTGAAAGGTATCTAGTTTGGGTTTATCCTTAGAGGACTCCTGAACGCATGTTTTGATGTCAGGCATCTAAGAGAAGGTGGAGGCATTGGTCCCTAGCCGACACTGATTCTCTTTTGGGAAAGCTGAATATGTTAGGAGAAAGCGTCATTCCTCTACCTCATCACCGAGAGCTAGGGAAAGTGACAAAATAATCCTGCAAATATTTGCTTGAATCACTAAGCAAATCTGCCTTGCCAAGCTCAATTTTTACAAATAATTCCGCCAAATAAGCTTAACTAGCATAAATATCATGGCTAACTCATTGGATTTCCAAATGAACTATAAAATTCATAACAAAGGTGTGAATTTTCAGCAATGAAATTTGCATTCAAATAAACAACTTGAAAATTATGCATTTACACTGATTGCCTTTATCCACACCTGCAAATACATGCACTGCATCCAGTCAGGCAATAGAAATCTCATCATAATTTGTGAAACTAATTAGCACTATGATTTATATATTGTTCAAAAATTATTTCAAAAAACCCACTCAAGATATACCTGAGAACTTCTTGAATTTGTTCTAGACTAACACGAAAATAGGAAAAGAGCTGAAATCTGTCTTGTTAATTATTCAATACAGCGCCTGGCTATTTTCATTCAGCTCTGGAGATGAATCTTCAAACTCATTGATGCCCTCTGCTGCCTTGGGACTGATTAGTCATCTGCCACCTCCCCTCGCTGCCCTTTAAAAATCACAACACTTTTCCTTTTCTACAAGACATTTACAAGTGCTCTGAAGAGAGGCACATCTAACTCCGTGTTCAGTGGTCCACCGAGCCCTGGAGCACTTCCTCAGCAGGGCAAGTGGAAAAATGAAAAGGGCTGAAAGACCCAGCTGCGGAGGACGCGGGCAGGGGAGTAGAGGACGATTTGTGGATGACTCCAGCAGTAACTACAGCAAGACCCACCTAACCTCATTTTCCCCAATGATCAGAGTGAAAGCATAAAGCAAAGAGTCTGGAGTAAAGCACGTAGCTTTCCTGCTCCACTTGGGCCCTGAGGCTTCAGAAAGTTGATATATATATTACTCCATCAAGTTAATGCAAGTATTCGGAGCACTTCTAGAGCTGTTATGAAATCAGAATCAGCAATGTTGGATCTTTCTTCTATTACAGTATGTTACCTTTTAGCAGCCCACTGGAAATGTGTAAACAAACGAGGTACAAATGTAGACAGTTTAAATATTTTACAGCTCACTGACTTCCATATGAGGAGGGATTTGCAGTAACTTGAGTGTTTAGACTCCTGCTCCAATAATCTAATGCAAATAAAAATGAAAAAAAAAGTGTGCTGGAAAGCAGAGGGAACCTGAGTGAACAGTGCAACTCAAGGTTGTGGTCAGGAAGGAGAAGAGAAAAGCAAAGAACATGATAACTCTGCACACCAGATGCAGACACAAAACGTTTGGAGAGTGACACCTAGCAGAGCTCTGTGTGTGCTTTTAATGAGATTTCACCCTTGCAGAACAAGATATTGCCCCAAGTAATCCAGGATGGATTCACTGATACCAAACTTGTTCTACATCAAGGGAGCTGGTTCAGCTCCTCCCAGCTGAAAATCATTCAACAAACCATTATTACAGGTATGCAACACCCACAGTACTGGTTTGGCCTGGCTGTTTCCATTTACCTCTTAGACATGACTTTGCTCAAGGACACACAACAAGATAGCAGAAGTTGGCACATGTTCCGTGACTCTAGGCTTTGTATCAGCCTCTTCAGTCTCTTGGTCACCTTCTGCTTCCGTCACTGCACAGGGCACTGGAAATTCATTACTTCATTTATATTTCATTTTTGCTTTGAAGAGGTCTGAGGTCTTAATCATTTGGGACCTTATTCCCTTGGCCCTCATGCCATAGAAAATGAATTACAAGAATCCTTTCTCTGATGTATTTCCACCTATGCTCTACCTGTCCTCTGGACACGTAGAGGATTTAAATTGTAAATGCCTGGGATCTTTCTAACCTCAGGAAAGCAACACTAGTCTGGTCAATATGGGACTGGTTGCAAGGACTAAAGAGGCCTGAGTTAATTCCTAGACTTACCAGCGATTCGTTGTGGAATGAAAAGTTTAATCTTGGGCACATCAGGCATCAGTTCCCACTTACAAACACCCTCCTTTTGTTCCATCTTTTACTTGTCCTGCAAGCTATTTGGGGTAAGTGCTGGCTCTTGCTTTAAGAGCATGTATCAGTGCAAAGATCTGGGATTTTGGGGCCACAAGATCAGAGACACAAAATCATTTGTGAAGTTTGCACTGGAATTACACAAAAATCTCAACCTGCTCCTGGTAATTTTTTCCCTCCCTCCCCAAGTCTCATTTAAGTTTCAATCCAGCAGCAGCTCTTTATTTTCTTTTAAATGTCAAACAATTCATCATTTTGCACTTTCCCCATTCCCTGTGAATTTAAAGGTTTTATTGGTATGCAGTAATGTCAGCCTGGGACAATGCACACTGATTACCCAAAACAATGTGGTTCTTGTCACCCTGCCCATTTTTGGTTGCGAGCTCTCGAGAACTGTACAAGAGCTCTTGCTTTCTCCATCTCCTCCCTGTTATCATATGCACAATAAAAAGGCTGGTTCAAATATATGCTAGACAAATAATTATTACCTTTATTATTCAAATCTCCCGTCCCCTGCCCTCATCCATGCTACGCTGTGTGAGCACACTGCTGTAAAATGTGCCCTCACCCCTGCCTTGTAGATCGCAGGGCTGAAGGAGGATGGTGATGGATAGCTTGTTCTGAAAGCAGCTGGAGAGAGAGTGCCAAGTACATCTCTTCAGAAGGGGCACAGAGGAAGGTGGGGAAATGAGCCCCTTCGTTTCCCCAGACAGGGCGATGCTTAGGGCACAGTACAGAGAGGCCTGAATTTACAGAAGTTCAAAAACGCCACGCTCACAGTCTTACCACGTGAGGGCCAGTAGCCAGGCTTAGCGAGCAAGGTCAGATCCGAATTGTCCGGGTAAATTAGGCGCTTCTTCGCCACCCATGGTCAGAATGAAGCGATGCCAGCAGGCCAGTGCGTGCAGCCTACCACTGACAAAACCAACAGCTGCTTGTAGGAGTATGGCAGTTGTCAAAGATGCTCGGCAATGTGGCCATACAGAGCGGCAGCCATCTCAAAGACCAGCAGAGACCCGGCGCAGCCAGGAGTGCCTGAGAAGGAGCGGTAAGGCTAAGGGTCTGCAGCAGGCAGACTTTGCGGGGGTGTCCTGCAGAGGCGGGTGTGAAAACAAGCTCTGCGGACATTTAGAAGTGGCCATAAAGGGTAATGGCATTACCAAAGGCAGATAAATACCAGTCCTGCAGTTGAGTATGGGCAGCTCCATCAGTTCGTTTACTGAGCAACTGGCAGGCCCACCTCCATTCCTCCAACTCTGGAAACATCCAGGTGAGTTCCTGAATATGAGGGATTTGATGCGAAGGAGGTAAGAACATCGTAGAGCTTTTCCCAGCGGAGATGTCGCTACATGGAGTAAGATGTAGCTCCGGCTGAGAGAGGCTTTGTAGTCATTATACACATACCCGCACGAACATGTGCACCCACACATACACTCACATGCGCGCACACACACACACACTGATTTTTATTAAGCCATTCCATGCAAGTATTTTATATATGTACTTTTTTTTTTTTAATTTGGAAAACTTCAGAGTGCTTTTTTTCACACACAGTAAAGTTAGCTTTGCTGAGATTCATTAGTCCCCTTCCCCCCTGTGTGTAAATGGATCTCTCTCAGTTATGCAATGCAAGGGTACACAACCATGAAAAGTGCAAAGGCAGCCAAAAAAAGCATTGTTCTGAACTCGGACGTGTAAAATATTCATATTCAATAATAAAAAATAAAATAGAGCCCTTAATAAAAAATTCACGGTGTAAAATATGCATTGTCGTTCCATCCCCAGGGCTGCAGCAGTTTCCAGACCAACATGTTACATGGGTTTTCACTGCCTTGTTTTACTCGATTAATTCAAAACCAATTCACTCACAGACATCCCAGTATTAGGTGCCTAAATTGATTCTGATATCTCTAAGGGCAGTGTATCTATGACTACAGTAATAGCTGGTAGAAGCTGTGACTGTTCAAAGCATCCAACACGTAGACCCAACAGTATGTACGGCGAGGCTGTCCCTGGTCTTGATGGCATGTCGGTGCATCGAAATGCCGTGCTGGGCGCAGACACACAAGCCAGCTCTGAACAAGCAGAAGAGCTCTTTTAGCAGGGTGCTTGGACCACCACAGTACCCCTATTTCTTGAATGAGCAAATTAGCCAAATGTTAACGTGGCTGAGCAGCTCTCCACAGAAGAGGGAGCACATTTTGAACAAGCTGAGGTGCCTCCGTACAGCACTGCCCTATACCCTGCAGAACCACCTGCGGAGCTTTGCACACAGGGCAGAAGAAAAGAAATAATCTAGTCACTGTTTTACAAAAGGGAAACAGAGGCAGGTGGAAGTAACTGCCTGGCTCAGATCCTGGCCAAAGTGTGTAGCGGAGCCAGGAATTTGATTTAGATTTTTTCTGCATCCCCATCTAGTGCCATAGCTGCAAGGCCAAACTGCTCCAGTATGTGCATGTGCGTCCTAAAAGGTGATGAAGGCAGAAGGACAGGACAAGGGAGACTGAGACACTGCACTGGCAAGATGCACAAGTACATCTATTTGTTTCTGCTGAGGAACGTGTCGTCAGGCGGTAGGTCTGCTAAAGAGATGCAGCACAAGACCTCTGATCCAAGCAAGGAGGGGCTGCTGTTGTTTTCACCCTACCCACTCGGCTGGTTTTAGATCTTCAGCACATTGTGCCGCCCTGCTTTGCAAAGGGTGATTCTGAAGCACCAGTGGGCCGAGGGTCTCACCCCGGGTTATATCACTGTGTTCCTCCGGACACTGATGCCAGTGGAAGCTGCCATTTCATGCGTTTGTTTTGCATGAATTGCATTTTGCACAATTTGTCTCATGTCCTTAGTAGCAAAACTGGAACTAAAGCATCCATCCCCTGCTTCGATAGGAGCACTGTGCTGCTTCGTGTAACTAGGGGCTATGTTGGTCTTGAGAGCCCAGCACTAGGGGGGAATATTAAAGTGATATTATAAGTGTTGCTAAAGAAAAGAGAACTCAGGAACAAGAGGAAAGGTTCTGAACTTAAAATATTGTGCCTGGCACTTAAATTTTATGAAGATATATGGGAGAAAAGAACGAGAAACTCCAAAACAATCAATGCTTCAGATGTTTCTTTTATCTAAAGTATAGCTAGTTAAATGTTTTACATAGAACAAGTCCCAAGGAGCATAAATCAGGGGATGTAAGCCGTGTTTTGTAAAGACCTCAAAATATAAGTTCTTTACCTCCCACATTCTCAGCCAAATATTTTAAATGGAAAAGCATGTGGGTCAATAAGCATGTATATTACCCATGTCTTTAATGACCATTCCCACCAAGGTGATTTGTTCTGTGTCCACAGTCTGATATTTATATACAAGGAAAGGGAAGAACAGAAGAAGAAAAAAAAAAAAACAGAAAAATCTGACTTGGGAAAAATTGTGACCACGATTAACGGTATGGAAGTAATGAAATGTGCTGTGATGTGACAGCTGTCAGTCATGTTTGAGATTTTTCTTCTTGGTGGAAAAAAGTGGTAGAAACTGTTCTTTCTCCCTGTAAGCTCCAGATACACCTCTAATGGGTGTCAAATTTGAGCCACAGCACTGGGCTTCCTTAAAATGGGACTGGGAGAAATAAGTATCTTCACTGACTTTGAGTATCATTCTCACTTGCCTTTGCCTGTTAATTTTCCAACGGTTTTGGACAAAAAACATTTTTCTTCTTCAGTTGTGCTTCTATGTAGTTCACATAAAGAAAATAAAACTAACTCACCATGGACGTAAGAGCTGCATCATGCAATCTAAAAAAGGCCTAAATCCCAGGCCTGGATCCTACTGCTGGGACACGTGGGCACAAAGGTAGAAGGACCGGTATGGCTATGCTACGCAGGAAGGCGATCTCTGAGGTCGTCCCACACTGCAGGCCCCCCAGCCCTGCACCTTGTAAGGTGTCTCTTAGTGGTCAGCCTGGGGAGAAGATGGATGGGCTGCAGGGAGGAGCTTACCAGGCAGCTCCGGAGGGCAGGGGATGCGAGGGAGAAGTCTCCTGCACGAAGGGCGACCAGAGTGCACAGAGCTGGGAAGAAGAGGCCATTGCTTGATGGCTGCATAAAGACTGAATGTTTGTAAGGCTGGCTAAGAGAGCTTCTGCAAGCTTTCCTGAGCAGCCAGGAAAGCAGGCTTCAGTGAGGGGAGCAACAGGATTGCCTGAGGGTGCCGACTGTTGAGTTGGCTTGTCACTGCTCGCTGGGCATTCTGGAGAGCTCTGCTTCCCTCCAGAAAGCGCCTCGGATTTTTCCTTCTTTATTCTTTGTGGCCATGCAGAGACAAAGAGTAACGTGATAAGAAACCTCTCTCTTTTGCAAGACTTCATGACACGTTGTTTTCCCATCTCTCAAACACTTGCCCATGCTTTCCTCCTTTATATTTTTCAGGACTGTGCAATGGGAATGTGCAGAGCAGCATGAATCTAGCTGGGAAAGTCAGCCGAGCAGTGGACTCTGTTTGCAGGCCCCAAGAATGGCTTGTGGTTTGCACCCCCCCCCGCCACAGTCATCTCGGATTCGATTTATTGTGTCTCATTACACTATCTGCTTCATTATTCTGTCTGAGAAGGGAGGATGTTCTGAGAGCCTTCACATGGCTGGCCGCACGAAACCACATCCTCGCTATCCCAAAGTTTGGAACATCTGTCTTAATTTGTCTGGCCCTCAGCACTGCGCTCTTGCAGCCTTTGAGAATTTACTGCTTGTTTTTGCAATGAATCTCTCTCACCAAGAATAGAGAGGGGAATTTGATGGTGTTAGAAAACATTACTCTCCCTGTGGTTCTCAAGACATCTTGGATCAAATGTAACCCCGCTAATGTCAGAGCCTCAGACTAACCAAGGAACCACCAGTGAGCCACTTAGTCCTTGTAATGCAGATGAGCTGAGAAGATTTGGAAAGATTCAGCTCTTCAGATCCTTTGCTACCCTGACAAATCCAAAGGGAAATACACGCACTGCCAAAGTTGTTTCTATGGGTCATTCCCGAATTCCTACAGAAAACAGTATTTCTCAGAACAACACAGCAGAACTATTAAACGGTGCTGGTGGTCTGATGACATTCTCTGAAGTACTGTCTTTCAGCCAAAGTAATATATATTTCCTAGAAGCACATGCCCCTAGAGGAAGAAATCATGGACTTTTAAGGTATCCAAGACAATAGTCCAGATGCTGATTTCAGCTACACTGTTTTAAACCCACTGTATTCAGTGGATTTACTTCGAAACTGTTTTTTCTTTTACTGATGTGAGATCGTTATTCCTTTCTGAGGGGAAGAATGGATCCCTGCATATCCAGAGTAACTGGATAACCTCCAGCTTGCCCTCTTGGAGGTTTTATTTCCAGATCTGTCACAGGCTTTCTAGGGCAAGTCACCAAGATCTGGATTCATCTAACCTTTTACAACTAAAGAAAATAACTTTAAACTCCGGTTAAGAAGATAAACAGCGGAGAGAGAGACTTCACCTACTTACGAGCTGCTGGGCTTTTACCACTCTCCATTTACTGAAGAGAAAATCTTTTGGGACTAGGTTCCTAATTTAGTTGTCTTCTTCATGTGTATCAATGAAACTGAATCTGGGCCTTTGTCTTCCTGAGCCTCGGCTCCATTTCTGTGATACTTAAATACGGTGGAAAACCTTAAACTAATTCAGACCATACATTTTCAGAAAGAGATTACTTTTGTTGTTAGAAAGTTGTATCTGAAGGCTGGAAGAAATGAGCAAACAAAAATGTTACCTAAGATATTTAAAAGCAAAAATAGATTAAGTAGTTCCTATTTGAGGAGGTGATGTTGTAGGGCTGCGCTGCGTCCTGCTTCAGGCAGATTTACCTGATGTGGAGTATGTGCTAACTTTCAGGTACTCCACTTTGCCCGATCAAGTACTGGGGTGGTGTCACCATCAGAGATGGGGGGGGAAGGCAAAAATGAGACCTGTAAAGAAAATACATTTAAATAAATGAAGCATTATAAAGACTTGGACTCTTTACCTTCTCAAAGCCACAAGTTCTAGTGCCTAAATATCTAACATCCTCATTACATGCAGTTAATTAGATTTGCAGCTGACGAGCAGAGAGAGCTCTCAGTGAAGGCCAGTTTGGGATGCCTGACAAGGGATTGTTCGAGCTGCATGCCTTGCCCCTCCTGCACGGACAGCCATGGAGCGAGCGGGTGGCTCAGCTCCTGAGCCACCGCTGTGTACAGCGCAATGTTTTAAGGCAAGCTGAAGTCAGTGATGGTTACCTCAAAATATCAAGCTGTAGTTGCAGAAGAACGGGAACCGTGAGGCTGCCCCATGTTAAGCCGGTATGTTTAACTGAGCATTCGTACTGAAGGCAGCATCTCACCAAATGTAGCCATGGAAAATCCGTGGGTCATCTTGTGTCCTGTTGTTCATCAGCGGAAGGAAATGAACAGGTATGGAGTGCAAAGACTGAAAAAACACAGACGTGCCCAGGTGTGTTTAAAGGAAAAAATCCCAGTCAAGGTGCTATATTGTTCTCCTCTCTTTTGGTTTGAATCTTGCACAGTCTCTAAGGGGGGGATGCTGTGAGCTGCCGCAGCACACGATGTGCCTTTTCAACCTCCGTGGAGCTCTCTTGACACCCTGGGGGTTCCTGTGGATGAGTCTGTCCCTGCAGGGCAAATGAAGGGCGGGGGAGTGTTCAGAGCAAAAGGTCCCTTAGAATCACCTGCTATTTTATCCTCAAGCAAAGAACAGTGGATCGCTCCCATAAATAGAATTAGCTCAGCCCCAAATTA
>NW_008794753.1:1711940-1714330 GCF_000699145.1 Aptenodytes forsteri | reverse complement strand
AGTGTTACACACTGAAATAACCAGTCTCACATATTGGGCTGCCTGAGTCATTTAATAGTAGTTCCACCAGTTTGACTGATGTCCAACTGCTTTTATTTTCCGTTTCTGTTTACAGGGAAGTGTCCATGTCATCAGCAACTAAATGTGTGAGGATTTTCTTTTGGAAGCCACAGAAGGGATTAAAAACAACAATAATCCATGAAATTACTTCAGAATTTTTTTCTCCTCGAATGTCCTAAGGAATTCCCCAACTCCTAACCTGTTCCAATTGGCACCATCATGCACTTGAGCTCTAATATCAGTGGAGTTTGTAATGTTTCCAATTTTTTCTGGTGAGGGATTACATGAAACCGAAATAATTCTTTCCATGGGGGATTACATAGCCACTTTTGTTTCTAATATTCCAGTCCATGAGTGAGGAACTTTTTCTTGGGTACCTGTTTCTTCTTCGGCTATGAGAGCTGGCGTTGTTTAGAATATCTAGGCTTAAATCCATTTCATTAATTTCATTCCTAATCAGTTAATTCCTAAAGGGACCAGATTCAATAGCCTATCGTAAGTCCAGTCTTTATATTTTGGCTGAATGCTCTTGGACAACTAATTTCACATAAATTATATGACACGGTGTTCCCCAATTTGGTGATTGAAATGCATCTGCATACTTAATTAGATAAAAACTCACCTTGAGGAACTGTCAGCCACTGAAGAAAATGACTCATATTTGAGGGGAAAATTGCTACTGATTTACAAGAGTCTGGATCAAATGTCTATTCTCAAATGTTCATTTTTTTCTGTTCAAGTACCAAAGTGTGCTTCAGGGATTTTTTTGGCAGGGGTTTTAGAGCAGGAAAATAGGAAATGAACTGGAAAATTTGAAGACTACAGCAAACAAGAAAATCCTGGAAGGAACACACTCTATAGACCCACCCTAGCCATTAATAATATGGAAAGATTTCATTAGAAAAAGAGAGAGGGAAGAGAAAAAGAAAGAATGTACAAGGAGGTAGTGTTAGCATCAGTGTGCACAGGATGTCCTCACTGCTCAAACTTACAGACAGGGCTTTTGCAGTGCACTTCTGCCATTATAATCCACAGCCACTGCATTAAAAACTGCACTTCTGAGTAAGCTAGTAGAGCCCAAGCACTGTGACATATGGCAAGTGGCTTTTGAAACAGTTCCGCAGAGGCCAGTTTGCTGGGGACTGTGTGGAGGTGAAGGTGCGCAGGTGAGATGCTTTAAATGCAAACCATCACACAAGCATCTCCTCTTCGCACCAACGCATGGGGAATAAAGCAAATAAAGTTACGTTGCTGGCACCGTGGCCATCTGAGAAAGTCATTTGTTCTGATGGAGAAACACCTTCTGCCCTAGCCTGAAGAGCGCCTAGCAGGTGGAGCAGCCCCCCAAAAGACACTGCTTTATTTAAGGGGGGGCTGCAAGAGGGCATCGTCTTCACACTGGCCCCTTCCTAGTCCACAGCCTCCACGTGGCCAGCTGGTCACTGTCGAAGGAGCAATCCCTTCAGAAACACCATCTGTGCAGGGGAGTGCTGGGACCCGATCCGGTTCACCTCCTGGAGCCACAAACGGGCAGACTGCCGCGCTTGCGTTGTATGTATATGCATGTATGTATAACAACAGTATGCTGTTATCTGCTCCACTCTGACAGGGCCCAGTGAGATACACGGAGCCCGGCAAACTGTTTTGTAAAAAGGGAAATAAAGTTCTGTCCCCTTTCACCTCCCTGTAGCATGTACCTGCCACCTCATCACTGCCACCTCCCTCCTGTGTGTGGGCCCTTGAAAGGTTCCCTAGTAGCCAGAAAGCATCCATTACATCAAACACTTCTGTTCACTGTAACCTATAAACAGCGTACTGAACTCAATATATTTTTGTCCAGAAAATTGTTTTGTTCTTCCCTGTAACACACTCGAGGTGATTGTCTGTTCTTTTGTGTCAGTTCCAGGCAAAGTGCGCTGCATTAAAACTCCCACCACAGCAAAATAGAGCAGAGCAATTTAAAAATCCCTGTTTTTGCCAAAAGTTTTTGCACCATTATGTCACATCCTATACATCAGAATTTGCTGGGAAAGACTTGGGGTTTTTTTTTTCAGTGTTCCTGCTCTCTTCTGGAAATAGAAATATCAGCAGGTCGAATGACATTGAGTTATGTTTTACGTATTTCCACAGTATGTATGAGGAAGTTCAGTCTTTATACTTATGAAACATACAGTTACTACAAATAAAAGAATCTAAGCATTGGAAATATAATGAGTATTAAATGTGGACCCTTTGGGATGCCTAACAGTCAACTCGTCTGTGAGACAAGATCTGTCCCATATTTGCCAGTGCTGCCACAGTTGCCTTTTCCAAGTAACCGTAAGCAAGAT
>NW_008794753.1:1704638-1710883 GCF_000699145.1 Aptenodytes forsteri | reverse complement strand
GATGCCCAATTCCTATGTGCCAAGAAAAATCTCTTCGCTGCAGAGGAAGAAGAAAACAGCAGATGCAGACCTCGTAAGTAGGAGAAAGCTGGTTTCCTTTCTAGAAAACCTAAAGGATGGGAAGCTTCAAGGCTGAAAGCAAATTAAAGGAAAAGTGGAATCAAGTGGGACTTAAGAGCTAAGATAGAAGGTGATGTGGGAAACCTGAATTACTGCAAGGGCCCCTATCCTCTGCTCTGATTGAAATGCTGTTGTTTCTGGGGTGGAACAGGGTGCATATTCAGCAATTCTGAGTAACAGTTTTGGTCAGGGAGTTAAGGTGATAGTATCTGTTTGAAACATCAAATGAAGATAATCAGTGGCTGTTGCTAGGCTAACAAGTAAACACTGCTGTTCTGGAAAAGTACAGCAGGCTCTGCTATAGTGCCAGCGAATCTCCTGAGCCTGCTTCAACCACAGTATTTTGTGTATGTTCAGATGAATTGCTGGAGACTTTTTTGGTGTCCCTCCGAATTGGTTATTTTGAAACTTCTGGCTCCTAGTAGGATGTTGTGAGATTTTTGTGAGGAGAAGAGAGAGACCTTAGTGATTTCCAGACCGAGTAATTACGGAAGACCTTGGGGTTTATCTCCAAAGGGAAGAAGTTGAATAAAGACAAGCAGTTAGGCTCCGGTTGCTATGTGGTGATGATAGACCTGACCTGACTCTATCAAGGAGAGCCAAGTATCTTTCCTCCCCTTCCCCTGCGTAGCCTGTGGATAACGTGCAGAAGAGAGCTGATAACTTGGTACTGTGTATGCACCAGAATTTGGAATTTCTGCTTGATGGTCACTGGAGATAACTTTGAAGCTTTTTGTGATGCTAGAGGGCAAATGGCACCTGAGCCAAGGTCCTGGAGCACATGGTGAAGGAAAACTCTTGTTGCAATCTGGCTGAGAACTGTCAGGAATTGTCCTTTTCTCTCTGAGAAAACAGCCATGTTTGAACTACATGTTCATCTGCTTCTATTAAAGAAAAATGCAGCTGCTTTCTTACTGCATTTATTGTTTAATTCATTCATGCTGCTTGTTGGAAACACCATCATTAAAGTCCTTCTGGGGCATAGTTTGTTTTCAAGAAAACTCTCCATGGAAAAGACTTTCCTTTAAATTTAGTACAAAAGAAAAGCCCAACTATTTTTATTTATAGATCAGGGCATGAGAGATTTTCAGTTTGCAAGCTAGCTCTGTATCTCTGTTTCTCCCATAAAAACATGTTTAACATTTTTTCTCATCCTTCCAGAATAAAATTCTCTTATTGTGATCTTTTTTTTTTGCTAAAATGCAGCCACTTGAGTGACAAAAACATTGGGTTTACCCATTGAATAGGCAGTTTTGCGAGCTGTGATTCTGTTCTTGGATGATGTATTCTGGGTTTTGGTTATTCTTTAATAGATCATCTCTTGCTTCTGTGAGTTTGTGACAGTTTATACGCCTAAAGCTGCCTGAGTATTTTCCAGATCTGGACCATGTGTGATATAAATTTGGGGGTGTTATTAATACAGAAGCATCCGGAATTTCATTGTGCAATATGTGCCTGTATGAACAGTGAGAAAATGGCTAAATGGTGAAATGGTCAGAAATACAACTTTCCAACAACCTGGATGATGAGAAAACAAACAATTTTAGTATTAGTTCATGTGTGTTTGATAGGGGAAAAAGACTAAACTGTGGTTTGCTTGGAAAACCAGCAGTGTCTAGGTGAATGACAACACTGAGAACATAAATCTTGTTTTCTCTGGTTTATTTATAGTAAGATGCAGAGTTTTGAATGACTTTGTTTAAAGTGACAGATTTTCCTTTCCTAGTGAAAGTTGTAAAAAATAAAGGCTGAGGTGACTACAATGCAGAAATGCTGACCTGCTTTGTTGCCGGAGCTTTTGCAAGGCTGAGTGTTAGTCTCAAAAAGAGCACCAATTCCTCACTATTTTGAAAAGAAGTCAGGGGACACTGGTCACTTTTTCTCCTGTTGCGACTTCACTGGGTTTTACTATTTCACCGTCATTCTTTACACCCTTCTTGTGCCCTGCCAGCCCAGGCTTAGCGGTCAATATACTTAGGAATAAAGTGTTTCACTGCCTAGATGGTTCATTCAGCTGAGCTTTGTGACAAAATAATTTATTAAGACTCAAATTCCCCTGAAAATGTCAAGTCCTTTCATGATCTTTAATTGATTCACATTCTGGGTTGCTTAAGAGTGGAGTTAAAAAGCTGTTAGTAATAATTTTATAGAAAATATGTTCCCCCTATGAATGAGCGCTGTCCCCCTCGTAATGCACCCAAGTGGCTGAAACTGAGGCGGCCTCCTGTTCTCAGGATGTGCTTGCTAAATGCAGGTACTGCTCTTATTTGAGCCATTTAAAAATCACTGTATGGGTGATCTCATGCCATTATTTTTAACGAAACTGCCCAGTTCACTCTATTTAACTTTATACTTTGGAGAAATGAAACTATTTCCCCATCTCATTTATACCGAAGGAAGAAAACTGCAGCTGAATGGTAGCCAAGCAACTCATGAGGTATCTGTTTCACGGTACTAAAAGAACCTGGAGTGAAAATGTGAGAAGGTCTTCAGGTATATATCAGGAAACGGTACTGTTGGCACTGTTGTGAGATTGTAGCTAACTGCTGAGAAATACACAAGTTTTTCCCGAGCTGACAGCGGTGTTCAGCAGTGTTGTGCAAAGCTTCTCTGCAGGGACTCTGATTTTTGAGAATACCCTGTGTAACATCAGACAGTGTAGTCTGACGGCGGGACTTAGAGCCAGAATATTTGCATTGCTGCTGAATTTGTTTTGGTGCGATGTGCTTGCCTGCTCTGTTGGCTCTTTGCTGTTGTTTACATGGCAGCTTCAAAGATGATTTGTTCTGAAAACTGGGAGCTCTTTTGGAGTGTTCTGCATAGGTTTATTATTGCATAGAGGATATAAGTATCCTACTGTAATACCATTTTGCTCCTATATTCTTTCATCAGTGAGTCTGGAAGCTACTCTTCCAGCAGTAGAGTGGGCAACTTCAGTACAGTAAACAAATGAAACAAGATTCTAAGACAATTTCTAAAAGAAAAATGAGATGTCCTCTTCAAGTTTGCAGTTTGCTATGCTGCTTTTGTATAAAAAAACGACTTTATCCTTTTTTGGGAACTTTTTGTGACATGATTTTTTTTCTTCTTTTGGTGGTGACAGTCTCGTGGGAGAGGTCTGCCTTCAAAGGCTTAATGTGCCAACCTGCTAGGGAAAAGTAGGAAATGGGACTCCCTTAGTAGATCTAATAATTAATACCACGGGAAAATGAGAATGGCCAGGATCTTTTCTGCCTTGGGAACCTTTAAATGCCACGTTCAGGTCTTTAGTTTGGTTTTGCACTACTTGCCCTGTGGAACGTCCTACCCACACCACTTTGGGAGCAACTTTGCCTTTCTGGCAGCAGCAGAGTTTTGGGTTTGCTTCCTGTGAAATGCCTGATACAGCAGGTGACATGATAAAACTGAGAAGGACAGGAATCATGACAGATGGTGCCTTACTGGGCAGTTGCTCTGGGCAGTTTAGACACGTGCGCTCCAGCTGGAAGGTACCTTGCTTATCTTTAATGGGAAGTGTCACAATTTGTGTTTTGCCTTTTGTCATCTGGAAATGATGAGGTAGAGTTGGAACTAGTCCTGAGAAGAGTGCCCTTTTGGATCCCTGAGTCGCAACTTGTCAGGACAACCATTACCTGGAAAGTTCCTTGTCTTTGTTTTTTCCGCTTAATATAGAGTAACTAAATACTAACCTTAATGCTTACAGACAGTGCTGGAGATGATTGACTTCTGAAGGTCTTTATAATTTGGGTGGAGTTGTACCTGCAGGACTCTGCCAATAACAGGCATTTTGTAGCTGTTAAATGATACGTGCTAGAGCTGAAATCACACAGACGGTGTCTGCAAAGTGAGAGCTTGAATATGCACCCCGTGCACATCCCAGATTGCCCCGCTGGTGTGGGGAGTGGTGAGCTGTGGCAGTCTCAGCTCTTGGGCAGCTGTCACATGCTGCTTTTCAATTGTGAAGGTAGGGAAGAAATTTCCCTGCAGAACCTAGGAACCTGTAGCAGTCGGACTAGGTACACAGTTTTGCTTGCAGTGTGTTACTTGGGAGCTACCACTTGGAGATAAAGTGATAGGTACTTAATTTCTTCTTGAATTCAGCAAATGCTGCCAGCGAGCAGTGGTGGTGAGCTTTTTTCGAGGAAGTTTGATTGGAGGGGCTTCAATAGATCAATAGAATGAAAGTAAAGTTAATCTGCCATGCCTTAGCTGGATAACTTAAGAGTTTTTCCTCCCTGAGTGTATTCCTCTAGGAAGACTATTTTTCAGGTATTGAGTAAACACTATTATTCAGCAAGACTTTTGTTTGACCCAGGTATCAAATTAATTTTTTTACTTTTAACGCTATACCAATTGCAAAAGCCTTTCTCCTACCCAGGATGTAAATCGGTGCTTTCATTTTTTGACAGGGAATAGTGAGTATGTCTGGTGCTTTCCAAAATGTAGTGTTCCTTCCCCAAAGGTTCTGCTCTTTCCTCTGTTTTAACACAAGCCTTCACAGGAATAAACCAAATGGAACATGAGTCACTGTAGGAACAAGCGTACGGGCAAGGTGGGCTCCTGGCTTATAAATGGTACAATTGTAGATACAGAAGTGCAAAGACTGCACTGGTTGGAAAGCTGGCTGGAAAATAGCAGTCATAAGGTAGACAGACATTTATATTCATAGAAACCATTGGCTATTTGTATGTATTTGCATTTCATCTTCTAGCCCCTTTTTTTAAAATGGAGCTTGGTTTTTAACTACTCATCGATTAGCTTATCGCTAGCTATGCCTCGTTGTTCTAACAACGCAACTGCTGAACTCCTGTGGGATTGCCACAAGTTCCCATGTAGCTGATCTGTGGGCTAAAAACCTAACAGTAAGGTTGACAAACCTAATGGTCTTGCTCCTGGATGTTTGGTACGCTCTTGGGCTTTAACAGAAGTACGGGTGGGTCTGTGTGAAACTTTGGGTTTCTGAATGCAAAGACCAGAACTCTGACAGTGCATTAGTATCCATCTCTCCATTGCTCCCATCACCGCATTCTGAGATTTCAACCCAAATCTCTTAAAGTAATGAGCAGTTTATTATTCCACCTGTAAAATAAAACACTGTCGCTGCAGTGATTGTGCATGTGTGACTGGAGAACAATTTCTCTATCAATTAGGTAAACATGCTGCTTTTTCCTCTGAGATGAATAGCATCCCTCTGTAGTGTAAGAATAGAGCTGTTTAGGAAACATTTCAGTGGCTTCAAGAGTCTTCATCTCCTCCATGGAAATTAAACCAAAACATTGCAAAGTTTAACACTAAATATGTCGGTGAAGGAGAAAGAGGAATTAGCAGCAGGACAAAGAGCCAGAACACGGGCGTTTCTGCGATACATAGAAGACCACCTATTTCTTCCTCCCTGTGCCCTAACCACTAAGCTGTTCTTTCCTGCACTGGATCATGTTGTCTTGTGTGTGTGACTCTGGCTGAATAATTACTTGTAACTGATGTGATCTTGGGGGAAAAAAATATTTGTCAAACCACTATTTTCCAGTGATGAGGAGCATTTTTTTAAGAACTCCCATCTAGCTCTAAGCCATAACAAGACTGAAGAGAGAATTAGCTGGACAGCAATACGTGAAATGGGGGGGGATGTGGACGAGATGATCCAAATTCATGCCTCGTGTAATTCTCTTCAGTTCAGTGAGTTTTACTCAAGGAATGAAGTTGACTCATTCTTCCTGGATACGATCCATGTCTCATGGAAATCGATGAAATTCTTTCTGTTGCGTTTTAACACATGTTCTTACAGTTACTTTCTAGAGTAAGTCTTCATTAATTTGTAAATCTAAATGACCTCCTGGTTCCCTACGGTTACAAAAATTATTTTTGGTACCGATGGCTTTCCCTCGGGCCGGGATAGACGGAGGCGACACCGGTCACTTAAAGGGTGCTATTAAATACTCTCCCATCTCTGGTTATGATCTACCAACCCGAGGACAGGAGCTCTTTGTGCTCTCTGCACGCTTACGTTATTTCACGGGAGCGTTTACCCCGCGTTTGAGGTTAGCGGGGAAGGACTCGGTCCTGCCGGCGCTCCGCTGCGGCGGCGGGGGGCTCCGCACGCGGAACCCCCGCGCTTGGCGGGGGGG
>NW_008794753.1:1684270-1684554 GCF_000699145.1 Aptenodytes forsteri | reverse complement strand
CCCCTCCCCCCGGCCCTGGGGTTAGGCTCCGAACGGCGCTTTTTTTTTAAGTTGTGTAGTGGTTTTTTTTTTTTAAAAGCTGCTTTTAAATGGATAAAAGCTGCTTTGTATTAAATGGATAAAATATGTTCGGGTCCCGTCGGGTCCCCGTTTGCTTCCATTATGCACCTTTATAAAAAGGAGTTAATCATAAATGGGTTGCCACTGGCTTTTTGCAGTTTATCGCATTCCCAAAAGGAGTTCTGCATCCTCGGCTCATTGGATCATCTCCTTTTAATCTTAAA
>NW_008794753.1:1683432-1684255 GCF_000699145.1 Aptenodytes forsteri | reverse complement strand
GGGGGGGGGGTGGGAGCTGAAGGCAGAGATCCTATCGCCTTTGAAACAGCCTTCGAAAACCCAGTAAGAATTGTAGTCTGCGTTTATTTTATGCTTGCAGAGATGCTTCTCGCTTTGCCCAGTGTGAAAGCCTCCCTGCTTTAATTTGTTCTGCTGTAGACGAACAACATCTATTCAGCACCGGGAATGCTTTCAGGTGTATTTGTAACAGATAAGTATTTCCGAAGTGCAGAACTCTGTTGGCGTTTAAAGAAAAAGGAGCGTTTGGAAAAGGGTTTGATTCTTTACTTTTCCTGTTTGCTGGGGAAAAAAAAAAAGTGTTCTTAATTAGGACCGGGGGGGCGGGGGGTATGCTTGGAAAGCTCTTCCAGAAAAGTAATCCTAAACAGTGAAAAAAGGAGAGGGGAAGAAAAAAAAAAAAGCTCTATGATGTTTTATTTTAATAATCCTTTGCAGGCATGTCAGCCGTCCTCTGAAAAAAAAAAAGTTTCGGGAAAAAGGCACGAACAATACAGCCTTTAAAACCAAATCTGCAAACTTCTGAGAATATGCCCTCTTATTGAATACACCGGATTTCTCTCCCTAGCAAAGGGGAAGGTTTTGTTCGTTTGGACAGTCTTTGAATACTGTTCTAAAACTTCTTTCAAGCGGGAACTGAAGAGAGAAATGTTAAGTTCTGAGAGGAGACAATAAGTTAGCATCTTTGAACGGAGTCCCTTGCATGCAAATAAGGCTTTTGGCAATTTGGGGAAGTTTAATTGGAAGGTGGAAGCGTGTAAAGATAAGGCTATATGGAAACCGAGTCGGGAAGAAGACCCCCGCC
>NW_008794753.1:1680878-1682746 GCF_000699145.1 Aptenodytes forsteri | reverse complement strand
GGCCACCTCCGGAGCCGGCTGCGGTCTCGCTGGTAGCTGCTGCGAGGCGGGGGCGAGCAGGGAAGGCGCTGATCTTTGGCAGGGTAGCAAACGAGATTTGGACGGGTTTCGGTTCGCTCGCCTGCCCCCATAGAACTTCATTAAAGGAACTCTCTTCTTGGGTTGCAAGCCCCGGTGCTGGTGCCCGGATTGCTGGCTGGGACCCCGGGCTAGGTGAAGAGGAGCAGGGTCTTCCTCTCCTCGGCGAAGGGAGGTTTTGCGCTGATCCGGGCGCTCTCTTCCAGGCGGCATCGCGGAAGAGTTGAGGAGCCGACCCTCCGCCTCCCGCTGGCTGTTACAGCTCGCTTTAACCTTTGGGCAGGGGGGAGTTCTGTTAATTTCGAGCAGAAAGGCGACACGGATCGTTTTAGTGTCTTCAGAACACGGTACTTCGGCTGAAAAATGTTTGGTCGAAAATTACTCGTCTCATACCTGTTTCCCAGTGCCACCCCCCGCAGGAGAGGACCATTCCAAAAAGCCCGGGGCAACGCGAACCCTCCGCCCCGAGAGACTAGGGACTTGGGCTCCTTCCATTACAAAACTGTTTGCCGAATTACAGCGCCCATCATTTCCATTTTGCTTTCGTTTGGCAAGCATTCTCCGGGCAAAAATATTTTGATCGAACGTCTAAAAAAATTGCTATAACTCCTCAATTTCCCTTCATTCCAAGAGACCGTCATGATTAAAACTGCTGTGTTTACATCCCCCGAAAACTCTCTGTTCATAGGCTGGCGTTTTAAAGACAACAGTGCGCGATCCTTTACGATTGTAATTATAATACTGTTCAAGTTAGATATTCAAATGTAAATGTTGCTTTTCTTTTTACGACTTCTTACTTTAGGACATGCATTTTTACCTTACCCTGGACCAGCAAGGCGTAGCCTTGCATAGCGGAGTGTAACGAATTCGAAGGAATTCTTATAGCTGAACATGTTTTTTGAAAAATCTTAAATGGCAATTTACACGGTATTTTTTCATGGCCAGAGGAGCCAGTGTTTTCTTCTAGAAATAAGAAAAAAAAAAAAAGTCTGATAAACGCATTTTGATGCAAAGACCGATTTCAGTGCGGCTTAAGTGTCAGGAAAGAGCTGCAGGACAGCAACGTGCATGCACAGGTTTCACAGTGATATTAACCTTCCCTCCCCAATGTATTTCATTGCAAAGAGGACCCGTAAGGATGACTTAATTTTTTTTTTTCTGTACAAAATGCAGACATTTCTGTCTTTCTCAGAGCGGTGTTTCTTCTGGAGTTTCTCAAAGGTTTTCGGGTAAAGTGTTTTCTTCTAGAAATAAAAAAAAAAAAAAGTCTGATAAACGCATTTTGATGCAAAGACCGATTTCAGTGCGGCTTAAGTGTCAGGAAAGAGCTGCAGGACAGCAACGTGCATGCACAGGTTTCACAGTGATATTAACCTTCCCTCCCCAATGTATTTCATTGCAAAGAGGACCCGTAAGGATGACTTAATTTTTTTTTTTTCCTGTACAAAATGCAGACATTTCTGTCTTTCTCAGAGCGGTGTTTCTTCTGGAGTTTCTCAAAGGTTTTCGGGTAAAACGTGATTTTAAACCAATGAGTGTGCAAATAGGCTCCTTCAGGGAAGGAGCTACCGGGGTCTGTTGGGTGGATGGTACGCCTCCCCGGACCTGGCCCGAATCACTATTTGCCCGCGTGTAAAGAGCGTTTGAGCCCCGTACCCGAACTGCTCCTTCAGCAGGTACCGACGCCGGCTCCTCCAGCTCGGCTGCGGACTCCCCGTCCCGGGCGGGCACCGGCACCGGGCGGCCGGAGACCCCGGCGAGGCCGGGGGGTGAGCCCGGCTCCGCTCCCT
>NW_008794753.1:1680408-1680744 GCF_000699145.1 Aptenodytes forsteri | reverse complement strand
CTGCTGCCCCCGCAGCCACCCGAGCGGCGGTCCGGGCTTCCAGGCTGTCCTTAACTGCCCCCTTGCGCCTGCACCACGCAGGGAACCGGGGCTTTAAACCGCGTCCGAAAGGTGTTGAAATTCCTTGGCACCGGCGGGGATGAAAGGGAAGCTGCTCTTTGATTGCGCGGATTTAAGGCAGACCCTAATTACAACGTGGCGGTTGTGCGTGTGCTTCCTCCGCTTATTAATGGCAGATTAGAAAGGAAAAATCTCTAGGGAAGCGTGTGACATTCTTACCGCCTAATCTGTCCGGGGCTCGCTGACCCTAACGGAGCGCAGCCCCGCCGGAGTCCA
>NW_008794753.1:1679849-1680347 GCF_000699145.1 Aptenodytes forsteri | reverse complement strand
TGTTGTCCCATTCTCCCCGCCTAATCTGTCCGGGGCTCGCTGACCCTAACGGAGCGCAGCCCCGCCGTATGCCACGGGGACCTCGCGTAGTTGGAAATATTAATTCTCGGTCTAATCTCCCCGCAGCGTCGCGCAGAAACAATAGGTAATTTATGAGAAAATCCTTTGGAAGGGAAAGGGGTTACGCTGTGTGTGCGGCGGCTCCCGGACAAGCCGGACTATCTCAAGCATTTTGATCACCTTTACTGCTCAAAAATACTATTAATTCTCGGTCTAATCTCCCCGCAGCGTCGCGCAGAAACAATAGGTAATTTATGCGAAAATCCTTTGGAAGGGAAAGGGGTTACGCTGTGTGTGCGGCGGCTCCCGGACAAGCCGGACTATCTCAAGCATTTTGATCACCTTTACCGCTCAAAAATACTTGTGCATGACAACTCGCAAAACGCCTTTCCCCTCCCCCGTCCCCAGCTGCCGAACGGGTGCCAGCCCTGAGCGCCC
>NW_008794753.1:1676857-1678044 GCF_000699145.1 Aptenodytes forsteri | reverse complement strand
AGGGGGGAGCGGCGACCGGAGCGTCCTCTCCTCGCTTGCCGCGGGTTTCACGGCTTTGCTTCGGGCCGGGGCTGAGCACGTCCCGGGCGCAGCCAGCGTCTTCTGCCAGAAGACCGCTGGAATAATAGGGAGAAATAACCCGGGACGACATTTTCGACCCGAAATCCGTCTGTCCCGTGAGCAGCTCGGTGGGGGGATGCGGGAGACAGCTAGAGCCCCAGATCGTTGGAAGAAATGTTTCAATGAATCGGAAACATCCGAGCCCCCGTTTCACCGGTGAAGCTCAGAAGAGCTCGTTTTTCCAACCTCGGGGTGCCCGCCGTGCAGTGGAACGGCTACCTGTGCGCTACCGCGTCCTCGAGGAAGGAATTCACAGGCACCGTTTCAACGTTTTAGGCGACACGTGGCTACAAGTTGCCTTCAAACGTCTTTATTTTATTTGGACTCCTGCTCCACCACCCTTCCCTTTAACGCCGGCTCCTAGGTAGCATCTGAAAGGGCCCTGCTCCCATTTGCAATTAAAGAGTTTATTGAGGAGGGGAAAACCGGTAATTAGCAGGAATATTCCCCCCTCCCCAGTTCCACCTGCAGGGCAAAAGTGCAGCTGGCAGAATGGCTTCCAGCAGAGACCTGACGCACCCACAGAAGTTTTGCTTTGTTTTTGCAATGCCCTTCGGTGAGAGGGCTCCTGATTCTCCCGCTCGCTGAGCCCCGGCGTGGGTTAGCACCTCAAGCGCAAATCAGAGCGCTCTCCCTAACCCGATTATTTTATTGAATGTTTATGAAGGCGCGCGCTTTCTCCCTCTCTCTCTCCCCATATTAATCTCATTAAATCCTACCTTTCAACCTTCTTCCGTGACCATCTGACCTGGCCACTTGAATTAAAATAGTGCTTTCTCCGCGGTCAAAGACAGCACATCAATCATCGGGCTATTTACACTCCGCTCCTCTCTTCAAAGCGGCTCTGCCGGGGCTCGCTCTACCTTCGCTCCCGGGGGCGACGGGCAGGTCCTGCGGGGCTCGCCGGCATCGCTCCGCGGGGCTTTTTCCTTCCTCTTCCCCCCTTCTCCCGGGTGTCCGCGCCTCTCCCGGCTTCCCCCGTCCCTCGGGAGCGCTTCCCGAGCGCGCTGCCTTCCACCTGAAACGCAGAAGCAAAGCGGCGCGGCACCCGCCGCCCGCGGCCGGCC
>NW_008794753.1:1675633-1676497 GCF_000699145.1 Aptenodytes forsteri | reverse complement strand
CCCCGGGGGAAGGGGAGCGAGAGCGCGGGGTTCGCGTTCCGGGCCGAAACGTTCACAGGCACAGACAAATCAGCCGGGGGAGAAACGGCAAAGGCTTTCGAGCGCCGGTGTTGAGCAGCGACGTTCTGGTAGAAACGCGAGAAGTGACGGCAGAGCACAAAGCGCAAACTGCGTTATTTTAAAAGTTACGCGGCCCCCTGAGCCGAAGGGGGCAAGCGAGGAAAAAGGGTGAAAAGGAAGAAAACAAAGGCAGGCACCGCTCGAAAAGTTACTGTAAATCAATTTTTCAGATTAAAAATAAAAGCGTGTCTGAAACACGTACAAGATGACGCCCATTAACAAAGTCTCTCTACAGCATTGCTATTTAGTAGCAGCAGCAGTAGTAGTAGTAGTAGTAATAATAATAATAATATAATGATAATCACCTCTTTATAGGATGGCACCTTGATCCTTAAATATTGTCCAGTGTGTAAGGTCAGTGTGCAGAGGGTTAGGAGCGGAAAGGGCTGATTTTTCTTAAAGGGGCAGATCGGGGGAAGGCTGTGATGGTGCTGGGAGAGAGGAGGGGGGAGAGATAAGTGGTCTGAAGAAGAGGATAGGACAAAAAAAAAAAACAAATCCCAAAAAAACCCCCTGATGATGATGAATACATTGGAAAGTTTTTTTGGCCCTGGTGAGGGTGTCAGATTGAATGCTCTGTGCGCATGTGCGAAGGTGTCCAAACTGACAATGCTGGAGAGATAGCGAGCCGGGATTGAGAGAAAGGGAGAGTGTGTGTGCGGGAGAGGGAGAGGAGAGAGGGAGAGGGGGAGCGAAAAAGGAGGAAAAGCTCCGGGAGGAAAAAAAAAAAAGCCCCCCCCTACC
>NW_008794753.1:1674578-1675299 GCF_000699145.1 Aptenodytes forsteri | reverse complement strand
ACGAGGGGGTGGGGGAGAAACCCTTCTAGTCTCGGGAACAATTACCGAGGAGAGGGAAGGAAGAGAATTTGTAGCAAAAATGGATCCGCTCTCAGTGAGGGGCTTTGGATTCGCGGGTCCAGAGGGAAGATCCTGAACGCAGCTCGGGTGTCCCAGCTGGGGGTTAAGAAGGTCTGGGGGAGGGGAGCGTGGGGGAGTGTCTTTAATTTTTAATTTTTTAAAATTTACTTGGGGGTGGAATTGCAGCTCGTAAGTCTCGCGCAGCTTTTTCCTCCGTCTTCCACCGGACCCTTTTCCCTTTTCTTTCGAACCGTTTTTAGACTGGATTTTCAGAGGAGGAGAGCGTGGCTCTCGTAGGGAAGAGCGGGGCTTTTCTGTCCCCGCTCCCGTAGAGTCCAGCTGTGAACGCTCGGTCTGTTTCCTCGCCGATTAACTGTTAGGCTGGGCGCAGCAGAGGATCCCGGTGCCCGGGCAGCCCGCCTGTACTTCTCCACTGCTGTTACTATTATCATTATTGCTTAGTTTCTGTTTCACTCTGGCTCTGTGCGAAATGTCTGGAGGCTGCAGAAGTTCCAGCGTAGCCTGCGCCCTGCTAGAAACTCTGCTTGTAGTGCTCGGAGGAAGCTTTGGGGAGTAGCGGCGCCTGGTTTGCCTGAATCGCGTGCGTTTCCACAGGGAGACTTTCGGGCGGACTTTGACGCGTGAGAGCCGGGCCGACGGG
>NW_008794753.1:1671376-1674249 GCF_000699145.1 Aptenodytes forsteri | reverse complement strand
CGGACGCGGGCTCAGAGGTTTATTTTGTAATTCAAGTTCGTCATTCGGGAGCCCTTTCGACTCCTCAAGGTCGGCGGGCATTTCTTGCTGCAGGTCTGGTCCCGGCTCCCCGGTGTGAGCTGCGGTGTCCCCCCCCCCCCGGACATCGCTCTCGCAACCCTCTGCCCGACAGAGCAGCGCGGCTCCTCGGTCCAGCTCGCTTTAAAAAAAATCGCTTTGTTACCGAGTTTGCTGGCGGGAGCAAGTCCCGCGGTGGCCGGGCACCGACCGCCGCTCCGCGCTTTTATTTTCGAAACGACACAACAGGCAGGCAGCCCCAAGGCCCAACAATTTACCTTTACGCGGCTGCATTTTACAATGCGCTCCGTTAAGGTTCCCCAGCTCCCAAAATAGTCCCGTGCGTGTGGTTGTGTGACATCCGTACACCTTCCTCGCCCTAACAAATGCAGCTCTGCCCGCAGAAATGCTGCTCGGAGGCGGGGGTGCTTTACAGTTAGCGTGATCAACGTTGTCAGCGCATCGCTGCGACGCTGTTTGGGAAGTTGTCTTTCAATTAATCCTGGGATTTTTTTTTTTTTTTCCAATAAACACACGCTTTAAACGCCCCCGTTCAAATAATAACTTTTTTAAAAAGTCATCACTTATTGTTTTAGGTTGTTTAAGGAGAAGAGTAATTTTCAGAGCTCTCTTGGCTGTGAAAGCGAGGTTGAATAGAGTGGAATATTTCTCTCTCCCCCCCCCCCTTCTTTTTGCTTCTGCAAAAGGCACCGGGTTTTTGCAGATGTCTGCCCGCGTGTGCAGTGCAGGGTCCGGGTTTTTGCAGATGTCTGCCCGCGTGTGCAGTGCAGGGTCCGGGTTTTTGCAGATGTCTGCCCGCGTGTGCAGTGCAGGGTCCGGGTTTTTGCAGATGTCTGCCCGCGTGTGCAGTGCAGGGTCCGGCCGCGTTTCAGCCGCGCACGCTGCCCCGGCCTCTCCCCGTGAGCTCCCCTAGCTTGGCAGCGGTAAGTAAGCTCCTGCAGCTGAAGGACTAAGAGGTTTTCAGTGCCTGGATATCTTAAGCGCTAGGGAGATGAGTTGGGACTTCTGTGCCTGGAAGCAACTGCTTGCCTTCAGCAGAAGGAGCTGCAGTTCAGAAACCTCCGGTGGTTGAGCGAGCGCTGCTAATACAAACTGGAAGTGTCTATTCGGAAGGCTGAGCTCTGATTAAAATCAGGTGTTTAATACAATACAAGGCCCAACGGTTTATGGGGTTTCAGCCGAGGATTTTTTAGGGATCACAGTTCAAAACAGTAGTCCAAAGCTAAGGTTTCAATATCCCGGGAGTATTTATTTGCAAAACAGCTTAAACACGGACGCGAGTGCGTATGGGTCTTGCTGTATTTACATCGGCAAGGCAGCGAGAACTTCAGTTGCTGCACGAAATCCCGCACGCCCCTGCCCCAGCACACCTCTCCGCCCGCAGTTCTGGGTGCTCCAGCCCCCGTTAGCCTGTGCTTGTATTTGTTAATGCCCGCGTGTGTCCCGGGGCAAAGCGACACACGCGCGGCCGGCCGGCGAGGCACGCAAGGCAGCAGCATACAGTACGTTAAAAACACAATATGTTGTAGAATTTCATTTCATTGGACAATATTTTAAGCAGATGTGAGGCTCCTCTGGGAATTCGACTCTATTACCTGACTTGGAAAGGGGATGAACGCGTGTGTGCGCGCCGGGGTGGGGGTGAGAGCGAAATTCTCGGCGATTTTGCTCCGGCTCGCCAGGAGAAGGGCAGGTATCGGAGGCGGCGGAACTGAACCGGCGACGGGAACGGTTTTCGCTCGCTTTATCGCTCGCCTCTGGGGGTTGGGAGCCTTTCGGACTGGCCTCGGGCCTTTCGTTTCGTTAGGGGCCCCGAAGGACGCTCTCCGGTGCCCGGCGCTTCGGGGGAGCCTGGCTAGCCCCTAGCCCCGAAGGGGCTTCTGCCGGAGCAGGGAGAAGGCCGGGCCGGGCCCCCGCCGTCGATGGGCCTCGTCCTTTAGCGAGAAAATAAAATACCGGTGGCTAGAGAGGCTTCTCTGCAATAGCTGTCGGGCCCTTTTGTACTAATGAGAAGGTGGAGAGGAGGAGAAGGCCGGGCCGGGCCCCCGCCGTCGATGGGCCTCGTCCTTTAGCGAGAAAATAAAATACCGGTGGCTAGGGAGAGGCTTCTGCAATAGCTGTCGGGCCCTTTTGTACTAATGAGAAGGTGGAGAGGCGGCAAATAAATGAGTTAGGCGCCGCACGTTTAAAGCGAATTCGTTCCCTTTCGAAATCACGTTTTGCAGAGTACAAATATAATCCCGAACCACACACGGAGGGGCATTTCTCGGATCTCAGGTTCTAAATAAACGTCCGCGCTGGAAAACGGTGGTCAGTATCTCTGCGGTCCCGCTTGCTTTTCGTCATTAGGAATACGGCAAAGTCAAAGTCTCGAGCCTGAGTTTTTAGGCAGCGCCGCCGCATCCCCCGGGCAGGCGGGATTGACGGGAAAAGGGTTGCGAATCCAGCCCTGCCCTCCCCAACCGTCTGAGCGTGGTCCCCGGTACCTGCTCCTCGGTTTAGGACTTCGCCCTCGAAGAGGACGGGCTTCCCCTTCACTGTTTATTTTTTTTATTAAGGCCGATGAGATGGTGGAGGGGAAAGGGAGCGGGAGAGAAGCGAACGCAGGGGCTGGAGTCCAAGTACCGCTTCTCGGCGTGCGACCGTGTTTGTGCTTGAACGGACGGTTCCACTGTTGGAACACACGGAGGACGGAAATTTATGGCGGTGTCGGGCGTTTAGGGTTTTTTACATCTTCAAGCCCGCCGCCTCCTCTGCCCCGTCTCTACCCCGATCCCCGGGGCCCAAGCTGGACG
>NW_008794753.1:1666015-1671010 GCF_000699145.1 Aptenodytes forsteri | reverse complement strand
ATCTGTTCAATTAGGCAATTAGGGATGCCGGGCAGGGAAGGGGGGGGGGGTTGATCCGCTAATTAAGGCGATGTGTAATTAGCGCTTCAACAAAAATTACCGAGGATTTAAGATCAGTTTAGTCTTAAAAAAACCAAAAATCCAAATTCTACAAATACAATTTATCAATTCACCCTCCCCCCCGCCTGATGGATTCGAGAAAGAGCGGAGGGAACGACTGCAAAGCGCTTCCTTCTCCCTTGTCCCGGGAGGAAACTTGGCGAATGGGAGGAATGAAGTGGCTATTTGACGTGGGAGACTGAACTTGCCCGCGGACTAGCAGCTTTAAGGTGCCCAAGTGCTAAAGCTGAAGAAGACGCAGAAATCGGGGATTAAATTTTGGCCTGTAATAAAGCCAACGCTCGTAGGTGTCCGTGTAGTTTGTGTGTGATGTTTTATCCATGTGTGTTTACATCACAGGGCATTTGCGCGTGCATATATAAATATAAGTTTATAAAGCGCATCAAAGAACTGTGCGTTATTCCAATTTCACTGAATTCCCACATCCTGTAAAAACACCGTGCGGATGCAAAACGTGTCTATGCAGATGCATTTGTCTGTTGAACTGATAATGCACATACAAAGATCTTACAACACATAGTAAAATCACAGGTACCATATGGTCATGAACCAGTACATTATGTGCAGAAATTGCGACTTGTATTTTTAAAACTTTGTCCAACGACAAATAAAGCTGCCTCATTTTTAGACTTTGTATTGGAACTGCGGTATATGTTAAAACAAGCATATTTCTAAAGGTTGCTATTAAAAATACCCAATGAAGACACTGAGGTCAGAAAGAGCAAAGAATTCCTCTTCCATTCCCCACGCAGACAGTCACCATCCCATGTTCAGTCATACACTAGTAGTATAAGACGGCTTTGAAATGGGCAGGATTCCGAACTATCGAGCGGGAGAAAGCCAAGCGTACCCGAAACACGCAAAATCTCCGCTCGCTTCTAGGCAAAATGCAAGGCAGGAGCTAGGATTTCACAACACAGGAGCAGTGTAATTCATCGCTGTTGCTCACTGTAATAATACCCCGGCTCCTCAGTCGGACGTAACCGTTCCATGACCGGTGCTATAGGAATGCTCCAGCCTGCCTGCTGCACAGGGGTTACACCTGCCCGCATGGGCTGCGCTGCCGGCCGCACAAACAGGCTCAGTGGTGAAGTGAAATACCTGAAGTGAATGACAAGGGAATCTTCTGGTTGAGGGAATACCTTCTGCGGCGTGGCTGTGTTCATTAATGTTTGTAAAGCACCCTGAGATTCTCGGAAGGAAAGGCCCTACTGAGTGAAAAGTATTATTATTGTTATTATGGCTATGATTATTATGGCTTATATATTTTATAAAAGCTCGGTACTATTTAACATAGTGCTTCAAAGACAAAGGCCTAAAGAAGTTTGCAAACATTAATGAGGTAAGGCTCAGTAGCCACCCTGACGGTGGGGAACGTAGTGTTAGTTCTAGGGTATAGCTGGGGAAGTGGAGGCAGTGCATGAGATGACTTGCCGGAGGATCCCTGTCTGCTCCCGGTGACGGGATCAGGAAAAGGACCCAGATTTTTCAGACTTGCTTTTGCCCTTCTAACTGTAAAATTTGCATTCTCTCTGTTTATTATATTCTTTTTTACCCGTTGCAGTAAACTTACGGTGTGAGAAATTGTTTATCAGAAGAAAAATCTACATCTACAATCGAGGCCTTTTCTATAGTGCAAGGCCGATGGCATATAAGGCTGTACGTGCTCTCTGTGGGCCCGGGCAAGCTCGTGCTTTGTTTCCACAGCTTGATGGTTCTCCCCCTATTACTGGACATGTTTATTTTTTTCCAGTTAGAGATTATTTAAATGATAAACTCGTGCGATTCTGAATGCTAACTGAAAGGATCCAGATCTTAGCTGAGTAATCATTTTCTCATGCTTGTTTCCCAAAAGATATCTTTAATCCTGTAGGCGTAAGTAACCGGCGTATCAGTAAAGACACATACATACAGTGTCCATCTGCAGCTAAGAATGAAGACACCTGAAGGATATGTGCAAATGCATTTGTTTCCACTCTCTGGATAACAGCCTGTTGATATGTCAGTACACCACAGCATTCCGCCCCGAAATTACTGCTGTGTTTTCTCATCTTAAATATGCCCTTTTTTTCTGGAGGAATTTCAGGTCAGGGATGTCGTAGTGGAAAAGATCGATGACCTTATTATTTCTTTTATTTTCTTAATGGATTTTCATGCATCACTGCTACCTACTCATGGGCTGTTTATTTTTATTTTTATTGCAGTAGGTTGTGCCTTATGTAGCGTCCAAATCTGTAACAGAGTGTCCCTGTCCTGAAGAGTTTTTTTTCCTTCTCCTCATTCAGTGAATGATGTGACCCTCTTTGCTAATAAAAATGAAATATGACTTTCATCCCTGGAATAAGTGTACTTCTTGGTGCTTCTGAATGCTCAGAGCCTGAATAAGCAGCTTGCTTGTTTGGTGGTTTGGTTGGGGTTTTTTTTTGTAATTGGGAAGAAATTTCCCTGTGGTAAGGGTCATGATGTGTGCTTAACAGCGGTAGGTAGGGCTAGAACCTGAACTCCTTTTCCACGGGGTAAAGTGCTTCTCTGTGCAAGGGTACCAGTTCTCAGTTGCTCTGTTCAGCAGCGCTTGGTGTGCAGGGCAGCAGGAGAAAGGGAAGTTTCTGTTCAGAGGGTGGACGAGCTTTCATCACGTAGCCCCAAAGATGTGCTTCGCCCAAATTTATGACAGAAAGTTCGTAAGGCATTTTTTTGTACCACTGAACCCACTTTTGTACTGCAAACAAGGCCACTGGTTCTCTTGGGGAGACGTTTTCCAGCTGAAAATGGACCGAGACAGCCAAATTATTTCCAGTAGGCCACAGAATAATGCTTCTATCACGGTAAATCTTGGTCTCTGAGCTGGTGGGGAAAGACTTCATCTTCTCTTAACCGTTTGCTTTTTGTAATACTGTGGACAAAATCGGGGGAGGCTGGGCCACAGCTCTCCAAAAAGAAGTGACTGCACAAGCATTTGGGGTGAAATGTCAGACCAAAATAAACTGGGTGGCGATTTATTTTTGTCTTGATAGTTTTACGTCTTTCAGGTGTTTTGCTTTAAGGTAATATTTTGATCTGGTAGGTTTTTGCTGCTCTGTTTTTTTTGGCTTGCGAACTCTCTCACCAAAGCTATGAGACACAATGCCCCGGCGTCAGTCATTGGGATCAATTTAGCCATCATTACTAGATAACACTGTCAGCCCATTTGAGATACATATTTGTTTAATAGTTAATGTTCTGTACAAAATACAGAGGGTGGGGAGAAGTCAAACTGTAGTGAATGCTCTGCTTATTTTAGATCCACTATGACTATTTTTGTCCATGAAAATTGGCTTAATTATATCAATGGAATGTTTCTTTTTCAATTCTGTATGCAATTAGTCCATCTTGCTGGCTGCAATTTATTTTAATAAAAAAATAAACCAGTGGCGTGTTCAGTTCCTCATCCCCTGGGGACAAATGCGATTGGTGTGTTTAATTTCATTAACTACAATGCGGCCTACTGGAAAAATGTATAAAATCAGCTTTATACAGCTTAAACACTGGCATTTGAAACAAATCATTACTGCATTAGCTGTCACACTGGTAATTCTAGAATCCAAGACAAAAATATTATAGCTGTTTTTATAACCCTCTGCAAATACGCTGTTAAAATAATTTATAATCATTTTTTAAACATGCCCTGATGTTTTTACTTAAAATATCTTATCACCACCAAAGAAGGTTGGCTATTCATTATCGCATGTATGTTTTATTGAATGATTCATAGGTTGCTTCCCCTGTAGAAAATCCGCGCCTGTCTGCCTGAAGCTCCCCAATTTGAAGATGGACTGTTAGTACTGAGCGAAACACTTCCCTGTGTGTTTTTTCAACCGAATTTGCTTGTAGCAGTTCGCAAGCCTAGCTTTTGGGAGGGCAAGCGCAAGGAACAGTTTTTCCTAGCAGGGCAGGTGACGAATATTATGAAATTCAGCATCATTTCAAATCCCACCTCCCCCTTCTCCTAGCTTTCCTTTGTACGCTACCCAGGGTGCGACACCTTCTTAAAGTAGTTCTGAGTATTTCTTTGGTCCTCTGAGGGTGGGAGGGAAAAGAGGGGAGGGTGCGTGCATCCCTCTCCTGGTATGTTCCTGAAAATAGATTTCTGTTGCGATTCCGTGAGGTTGTAGCGAGGGCCAAATACAGCCCGGCTTCAGCAACGCAGGGCTGCCCAGGGCCCAGCGGGACTTCAGCCCAAATGGGGGGGGCAGGACTCGGCACGTTATCTAGTTCGCAACTATTTCCTGCACTTCATTAGACAAGGTATTGTTCAGATACCATGATTTAGCCGCAGAACTGTTCTTTACTGTTTTTGTTAATACGTATGTCTTTCATATGTACGTGCACACAGTATTGGTTTAAGATGCATGTATAATCAGTGAACAACGTCGAGCAGAACACATGTGCCTAATTCTCTTCTGAGAAAACTGAGGTTAAACTGACAAAATTCAGGACTTTTTTAAAATGGGAGGCCAGATCCTCAACTCATGTAAATCAGTATCGACATCAATGAAACTAATTTTCACCAGCTGAGGACGTGACCCAAGAGATTTTGTGTGTATGTGCATAAAATATACAAATACTGGTATACAGCTGGTTTAAGGGGATTCACTGTTAGCATCTGCAGATCGATATCTGATGGAGAAATGTAGCTTGGTTTTTTTTCTTCTTCTTAACTTACGGAATGATCAATTATCTAACCTCAGCATATTTTAGACAGATTGCTATTTTCCGAAGTGGCACGGACTTCCTTTCCAAAGTAGTAATATAAGGAAGATGGGGCCGTATTTGACATAAGCCATCTGTTCCCTTGCATGCACTGTGCTCCCCCCCCCCCCCCCCCCCCCCCCCTCC
>NW_008794753.1:1605577-1665990 GCF_000699145.1 Aptenodytes forsteri | reverse complement strand
TTCCCCCTTGCACCCACTGTCCCCCCCCCCCCCCCCCCCCTTCCACTGCCGTCATAAACAGTAGTTAATTTTCTTTTCCATATCTTTAACTTTATAGCAGCGGTGTTTCGGTAGAAGTGATACCGAGTTATTGTTTTATTGGTATTACTGGGGAAAAAGAAATCAGCTTTATTTCCTACTTGATACAGAATCACTTCAGGGGGACTAAAGAAGCTAAGTGCGGTTTCCCTCGTCAGGCTGAGGGAGCAACGGGGTCTGGAGGAAGGTAGAGGTAGCACCAGTGAACCACGTAGCGAGGGTGGGGATGGGACCGCGACCGTGTTTCTGTTCGTGCCTCGGGGTGGCGGGGGCGGCTGTCCCCTGCCTTGCTCCGGAGAGCCCGGCCCTGCTCCTGGGCTCCGCAGGGTGTAAGGGGAAGCTACAGAATGGGGGAAGAAAGAGGCTTTTCCCTCAATGCTACGCAAACCCTCCTCGCGGAGCAGCTTTACCTGAGTTTTAGGCACAGGACTAGGCTCGGGCCAACTCTACACCAAGAACTGGCCTCCAGCATAAAGGCTATGTTTAGCACATGCATTTATTCTCTCAGCCCAGCATTATTGTGCTTTGAGTAGATGATTCTTTGGCCGTAAGAAAATACGGAAAGTTGGATGTGAAGTTTTGCTCAGAACATGGAAAAGTTGTAGAATTGTGCAGCGATGGAACCGGGGGTGGGGTCCTGTGCTGCTGTTATTAAAACAAAAACCCCACCAAACTCTGAGCATATTGAAACAATATTACCTGATCAGAGATTGGTCTGAGATGCAGAAAAAGCATGAAGTATGTTTTTTGTAAGCTGATGAGCTAACTTTATGGGCTTAAGCAAATAATTTACCCTCAGCTACTTCATCTGTAAAATGGGAGGGACGCGCATACCTGCCTTCGTGATTTCTGGATAAGCGTATCGTTAATGGTCTTTGTGTTTGTTCCAGCTCCTGCTGAGGTCATTGGGACGTTTTTGCTGAATTTACCAGATCGGATTTTTTTCTTTTTTTTTTTTTTGCAAGTTTCAGATTTGGCTAAAAATCTTTTATTCTGTCTCAGATGCTTATAAAACACCCGCTTTTGTTTACGTGTAGTCTGGCATTTTCTTTCCTTTCAGGATAGTAAATACTAAATATTAATTTACATGATTCACAGTAAATGGACCTTTTGGGCTCAATCACGTAAATTAATTTTTAAATGGCTGTGCTTGAAGTTCATGTAGTATAAAATTGCTTTGCCATTTTTTTTCTGTTTATAGAAAAGGACTGGTTTCATTTTATATTTTATTACATAAATGTGAAATAAAGAACACGCACAACTTGCAAGTGATCATATATTTTTATTTTAGAATTATCACATAGGAATAAAATAAATTTAAATCCCTACATGGCACAATAGTCATATTTAAAAAGCAGTTGATACCTCATGGAGAACTTTGAAAAGCCCTCTGCTCAGAAACAGTTCTGCTCATATGTCCCATATATAACGAATAAAAAACAGATCTTTGTTACTTTGGGAGTTCTTAAATTCTTGCTGCTAGAATAGTCTTCAAGTATTTATCCAGATAAAGTTCAGGACAGAATTTGGTTCTTTGTCTTCTGTTGGTGGCAGTATCTATTAAGGAGTGATTTTAACAGCTGCTTAGTACCAGCGGCTGAAGGTGAGCCTTCAGGAAATCCAAGTGACTTTCATGGATGTGTCCTTAAGGAAACGCTTGAAGAGCTACCGATGCTTCCTCAGACTGTAGGAGATGTGTGCTTTTCCAGACACGTAGAATATCTGTGCATTTAAGGCCCTTCAGGTAAATTCTAGTGCTTCCTCAGACTGTTTATTGGGGGGGTTTATGATTATTTATTTATATGTAAAAAAAATATATTGCGCACCTGTGAAGCAAAATGGATATCAACCTGTGAAGTACGCCTCAGAAAACTCACTTCTGGATTCTCTGTAGCTGTTCAGACAGGCAGAGAGGTGGATGATACAGATGTTAAAGGCCTACATGTTTCCAAGTACGTATTTCATTTTCTCTTTAAACTTACGCATTACTATTTAACTCCCATTTCAGATTAAACAGCACTTTTGTGTAGTTCTTCAATTAATGTGTAGATCTCTGTGTCCTGAAAGAACACAGAGGCTTGGTGCAAATAGTCACACGCATAGCCTCTAGCCATAATCAGAAAGTTTCTTGTATGATCCAGGAGTCAATACCCTAGCTAAGTATTGATTTATGCAATAGCGCTGTCTGTTCCAGTGGATCAGAAAAAGGAGCCGCATTTAACACCTATCTATAAATCTATTTTTACCCAATGGACAGTAACCGTTTTTTTCGAAGTATCGTTGTTTAGCAGTTTGTGAAATAAGTCTTGAGGCGTTAACCAGAGAAATGTCCTGCCACAGAATTAACTCTGTTAAGCGTCTCTTCTGTACGTCTATGGCCATGCTGCCTGGGTGACTCACATTATATTGGTGAATTTTGCTTCTCAGCACGACAGTGGTGGAAGAAAGTACCTGCTTGGCTTGTCTGGGGAAGCTGAGGTTCTCCTGGGTCTGTAATTCAGCCCAAATCACACACCTGGAGGCTGAACACAGAGTGCAGAGAAATGGTCCTCCCTACCCTCCATACCCAGAGACTTCCCCTGTCATTTACTGAAGAAGCCAGGACTTTAATAAATGAGCTGAGGGGAAGAGAAGGAAACAAGAACCTATGGCAGGTTTCTGGAGCGTTGCTTTGGTTTGGAACCCTCCTTTCTTTCCTAATGAAAATACTGAGGGCGTAACTTAGGGCAATTTGAGGCTCCTGCCTAACTCAAGACCAGGAAATATGAATTCCACGATGGAAATTTGCCTTTAACCTTGTACAGCTGATCACTGTCTTAAGGGAACCTTCACCGTAGCCGGCCATTTACTCTCAAAAAGCAGCATTGCAACCTCACTGCTCAGAACCTGAAGCCTGCTGAAGTTCATGGTAGTCTTTCCATTGACTTCGCTGGACTTTGGAGCAGGTCCTCAAGGTGCTGAACTCTTTGGGACACCAATGCTATTTGCATATAAAGATTTTTCTTATATCTGAGTTTGTATGTAATGTTCGTTAATGATTAGCTGCCAAGGGTCTGGTATAAGATATACCTATTTTCATGGATGAAATCAGCTGTGCCTTTGTCTCTGCTTCTGAAGTTCTTTTTCTGACGTGGCCTGGCTTTTAAAATATTGATAAACAAATGGGTTTTTTTACCTGTAAATTGGAGAGCTATATGCCTGATTCTTCTCAAACAGCCTAGAGGAATGTGGAGTTACTGCCCCTTCAGAATCCCAGCGTAAGTGGAATAATCCCATTCCACAGTCACGTTTTGGTAATTGAGGACCGAAGGGACAGCTTTGAGGACTTCCCTGTCAATATATACCTATGTATATCTAGTTCACTGTTGCAAGCTGTAACTACGTAAGGGGTATTCTTCTTGTTGGTAATGACAGATTCTTAACCTTTCTTTTTAGTTCTTTCAGTGAAATTCCATCATGCATGTTTGAAATGAGAAGAATCCCTGAAAACACAGACAAATACCTACCTGCTGATCTATCTATCCAGAGACTAAACGTTGGAAGAGCGGTCATTTAGATCAATCTTGTGCCTCGGTGCTCACACTGGAACAAAAAAAAGGCACTCTTGAAAAATTACTGAATTCTCCTTGCAGTGTCAGGTTCCAAGATAATGACGTGTCTGTGTGTGAAAATATTAAATTGCAATAACATGCAGAGTGAGTGGCTTTCTGAATGGGGTATTCAGTTCACAGCTTGGACTATACATAAAGCTAGTGAGTGACAGAATACAAATGGTGTCATAAAACATCAGGGGAATTTACAGCCAGTCTCAATCTTTTTGATCTATATTCTATCTATGGAACTCTCTCAATCTATCTATCTGTAGTTAATGAAACAGTTAAATGTATTTAATTATTTATCACTGTTTAATGTCAAGAGTTATCAAAACAGATTACGTTTCCCCACACACACACACTTAAAGGTATTGGAAGAACTCTAAATTGTGTGTACTAAAGTCTGGGATGTTTCCTGTCCAAAGATAATGCTTTAAAACGCATCTCTGCACGTAGATGTTTTTAAATCATAATTGTTTGGTGAAAGTAGACCCTTTCATTTCTTTGCCTGAGAGCATGCTTTATTTCTAAAACTTTGCTTGTTTCTTACACGAGCTGCTTTTATTCTTCACAGAAAAAAACAGGGAAATGAGAATTCAGTTTCACTCAAGATGAGAAATGAAAAATAACGGGGCAGTTCTCAGAGGGTATAATTTGACCCGCCTCTCTGATATGGCCCAACAACAAAGAGCCAAACTGACAAATCATTCAAAAAGCAAGTCTGCTATGCCCACCCTCTTTGCGTCTAGAAATCAGCCCCAGCAGGGTTTATAGAGCTCCGTTAATGATCATGTCTAAAGACTAAGCGTGCCACGTGTTCTTGCGGCTTCCCACTGTCTGGGTCTTCGCACACATGTATGTATGTATATAAAATAATTTACGAAAGTTCTCTAAGCAGACCCTTGAAGCTGACACCCCTTCTGAAATGTCAGGTGCAGATCGTACAGCTAACCTGAGGGTCTCGTTTCATAGAAGGAAATTTCAGCGTTGCAAACCTCCCAGGACGTTATGTTCTTACTTTCCTCCCCTCCTCCCCTCTCCCCCCCAACAGAGGTGTTAATCGCCACCCTCTGAAGGTTGTGTTGAGCTGCTAAAAGCCACTGTTTGTTACTGAATCTCATCTGCTAATTCTGGGCTGGAGGTAGGTGTTTGGGAACCCCCTCTGCCGTACCACCTGGGTCTTCTCTATTGGCAGCTTTGATAAGAAATCATTCTTTCTTCTCTACCTAAGCTCTCTCTTTACCAGTGGTTTTAAATTGCTTTCCACTCCTGACAGACTACCCTCGTTCAAAGAGAAATGTGGAGGAGGTTGATGGTTCTAGTAAGTATTAGGAGTCCATTACCAGAGGACTGAATCCTGTTGGGATCTCTTGGGAGACAGCCCTCCTTGGCCCACCAGACAGAGTATGGCATTGTGAGCAGAAAGGGCGGGGGGATAAAGGAATCCAGCCTCACTTTTCTCTGACAAAGAAACCTCAATACTTTTATTCAGCGGAAAATGAAATAATACTTCTGGGTTTGCTTTGAAAGCCACAGCCACTGGCTACTTTACACACTGCGGATGGTTTCTGTATGAGGAAGAGCTTTTTTCAAGGGGAGAGGACTTTACACGTAAAATGAGATTAAAGGCATCGCTGTGCCAACATGTTAAACGTTTTGGGGTTTACAAGAAGTATCAATGTTTCATTGCAGTCATGTGCCAGTGAGGAATAAAACCCCCACAGCTATACTGCTGTATAGCACCACTCACCGCACAGATGCGTAGGAAGCAACCCTAGTCTGCTGGAAATAAAAGTTTTATTATATGTCATGTTCCCTTTAAAATGCACCACGTAGTAAAGTTCTTTCGGTAAAGGTAGGTTCAGGACTACTCCAGATATTACAGCACTCTTAGCTATGCAAAAGCGACTCTTTTCTAAGTGGCACCTCTGTACCTTTAAGGTAGCCCGCCATAAAAAACCCCACCAATTGCAGAAAAACACTTGAGCAATGTAATCCCCCTTGCTTCTGCATGTAAGAAAAGGCTTCATATTGTAGATATCGGTAAGAACACGAGCTGAATTTGAAAGCATTTGGGTTTTTCATGTCTCAATTTCTGGTGTCTTTAAGTCCATTTTAAATTGTGTCGCAGGGAGAGGAAACACACGTTAGAAGTAGAATATGCCGTTACAGCAAGGCGTGAAACTCTCTGTTAACGGGAGTACGGTACTGGAGTTGGCATGTTGGCATCCAGCTTGAAACACTGTACTCTCTGGTGTTTCGTTTCCCATTTGGAAAGGTGCTGGTACAATGGTGATTATATACCGAGCGCGAATGAAAAGCGATGGTGGGCCAAGCTGAGATCTGCGGTACGCAGCAGATGCTACCCCGCTGAGCCACGTCCTCCCATCCAGGCTTTAGTGGACTGTGGCAGGGGCAGAAGAGTCGAGAGGCAACACAGTCCACTCCTACTGTGGGTTTACATGTCTGGGAACTGTCTTGGATTTAATTTTGTCTCGTTTCTGTTTTGTCAAGAAAGGCAAAAACTCACCAGTGCATCTGCTGGTTCATTGTATCACCTTTTGTAATTTTCAATATTGTAGGCCAAAAAGCCACTATGCTGTTAGATTGTCGTGTATTAGATTTTATGACTAGAGCTGACAAAGAGCAAGATCTTTAATGCAAGGTGTCGGAGCCAAAGGAAAAGATTTTAGTGTCGGAAATAGGTAATGAGGCGCTTCGGATAGGGTTTTCTGCCTTCAGTGTCTTGTGGGTAGTTTAATGACGGTAAATATGGGATGTTGTAGATAAGTGGACTTGAGTCTAAAATGAGGAATCCCCATTTTCCTGTGGGATGGGAGTTGCTGGGACAATGTCTGCAATGAAATACCCACACTGGGTGAACTAGGAAGAATGTTTTGATGACAGCAGTCTTAGTTTTGGTCCTGAGCTCTTCAGTAAATGTGTGTTTCGGAGCAAGTGGCATCATTTACAAGGGTAAAGTTATGCTTGTAGTGAAACATTTGTGTGGTGGAGCCCGAGCTTACGGTCCTCTGTTTTCCCACCTGCCTACTTTTTGCTCTCCAGAGAGTAGGTAGAAGGAAGATAAGGGAGGGAATGGAGAAAAAGGCACCGCTCTCAAAATAGCTGTTTTATGTACACGTTTTTCTCTGCGTTACATAGACTCTTTTTTGCCAAATCTTTCCCACTACCCTTTCTTATCTCACTTCCAAAGTCTATTGCTGGTTTATGTTTTACACAGTGTAAAGTTGTGCTGGGAAGCATTGGCCATTTTTAAATGCAACTGAAATTGCTGTGACCTTAGACCCTCCAAAACTGGGCCTGGGAGATTCAGGATTGTTTGGTCTCGCTGCTAGCTGCAGTCTTAAAACTAAATGAATATACATCTAAAAATCAAACTTGATTTTTGAAATGCGTGAGCTAGAGCTAGGTCACTCAGATCAGTGAAACCACTAAAAATCAAACTTGATTTTTGAAATGCGTGAGCTAGGTCACTCAGATCGAAGTGAAACCATTTTTTCTGTCTTCTAGAATTGATATTTTTGTTTCTAATCCCTTAAAAATTGCAATAATTTTGGTTGTCATACTCAAGTTTGCACGTGGAAACACGTGGTAAAAGTAAGTGCTGATCTCATAGTTTACGCTGCACTGGGCCATGGGAGGAACTTCTCTGCTTGCATTCAGAAAAGGAAAAAATCAACAGAATTTTGTGTATCTGTATGAGAGACGCATTAGGCTTTGGATTCCCTTCAGACTACAGCCGTTACTTCAGTGGGTCAGATTTCTTCCTAGTTTTGTCCCTTGGAATCGAGAACTGGTACTTGTTAAGACAAACGCTTCAAGAATACTATTATTCCTCTTCATCTTTCTCTCCTGTGGCGAAATGGAAATGCTTAGATCCTTTGCTACAACCTTTGTAGCACCTGAAATATTGAAAGATTGGAACAATTGCTGTTTGAGGCACCTGTCTGTAGGATCAAGTCCTTTCTGATGACATCTTAGTTAAAACAGGGTGTTTTTTTCCTGTCAAGCCATGGTATCTGGAGAAGGCAGTTCTCAAATGAAGCCATCGATGGGTAGCTTACCCAGCCCGTGTAAGCTGTGGTCAGAATGAGGCGTTCTTCCGTCTATTCAGGCAAGTTACCCGCATTACTGGCACTGGTGTTACATGGAAATTGCAGAGCTATCGAGAAGCAAGGCATTTCTTGAGACGTGCACGCCTCACGAAGTTCTTGCTACCAAAGGAAGGTCAAAAATATACTCTTGTTTTTTTCTGTGCTGTGTTGCCTGATACCTGAAACTGCCTGGTGAAAGTATCTTCCTTGATCCAGCCTTTCCTCTGGGCGTTTTCCTGATGTGGTGCAAACGCACGAAGTGAGCTGCGGTTCCCAGGAGCTGCGCGGCACAGACCAGATCTGAGCAGACGTTTATTTCAGAGGTCAGTCCTGCGGACAGATCTCTCTCCGGTGTAGTAGGGAGGTTACTTATAGTACTACAGATGTCTCGGTGGAAGAAAAATCAGAATCCATAATGTCGTATTAAAAATACTGATAAATTATTGATTATTATTTAGCCCAGGCTTCAAGTGTGAGTAACTGGTTTCCATAAATCACCTGATTCCCCCAGGACTCCAGTGAAACGGAATGTCACTGTTCAGGCAGGTTTCATTTAGGAAGTAGGAATCTGGCTGTGTTTCAGAAAGCGATGAGTGAGGCTGATGTTCAATGCCAACTACTAAGGCTGACACAAATGCAGAATCCAGCTGCTCGTATTGTTTAGCTGCTGCTTCTCTGCCAAGACAGGTGATAATTTCTAAATGGTTTTGATGTTTGAGTAAAAGGTTGCTCAAAATAGGATCTTTCAGTAAACATATTTGTAACTCTAAACACACTGTGCTGACTCCCAAGGCGTAATTCCTCTAAAAACAGGGCAGTTGTATCGTGGTTTCCATAAATCACCTGATTCCCCCAGGACTCCAGTGAAACGGAATGTCACTGTTCAGGCAGGTTTCATTTAGGAAGTAGGAATCTGGCTGTGTTTCAGAAAGCGATGAGTGAGGCTGATGTTCAATGCCAACTACTAAGGCTGACACAAATGCAGAATCCAGCTGCTCGTATTGTTTAGCTGCTGCTTCTCTGCCAAGACAGGTGATAATTTCTAAATGGTTTTGATGTTTGAGTAAAAGGTTGCTCAAAATAGGATCTTTCAGTAAACATATTTGTAACTCTAAACACACTGTGCTGACTCCCAAGGCGTAATTCCTCTAAAAACAGGGCAGTTGTATCGGCGATGATACCGCCTCTAGGACAACGAGCTGTAAAGGCCTCCCAGTTCAGTGCTCACTACTCACTCAAGGAAAGCATCTTTATTTTAAAGGTTAATTCCAAACGAATTCTGTCTACACGGTTATTGTAGGAGCAGTTTCTGGCAAAAGGAGTTCTTGTGAGTCAAGCCCTGGAATTTTAGAAACGGTCTCTTGGGCTGCTACGGAGCTGATTTGCACTACGTGATAAATGGACAACATCTAACTGGCTTTGTAGGAGGGGGACAGCTGGAATGACAAGAGATACCAGCTTTAAAAGGCAAAACTCTCTGTCTGCAAGGGAAATGAATTCTGAGAGTTATTTTGCAGTTGCAGAAAAAGCCCAAATTCTATCCCTATACCTTGACCTACACATCGTAAAGATATGTAACAAGAGAAGTCAATTAAAATGAATGCACGACTAAAATGAGATGAGATCTTCCTCATTTTGGTGGGAACAAATCTGTCTTTTTTTGTTTAAAGTGTATTGCTCTCTTCCTTAGCTCACGTCATCCAAAATAGCTGTTAAAATTTTAGTAATTATTAATTTTAGGGCACTATTTTATCCCTTGTTAAACTTCAAAACAAACATATTAGTTGTGAAAACTTCCGTACAGAAGAGAAAGCAAATTGCTGAAAGAAAAAAATAATCCCACCATTGACCTAAAAGTCAGACATTTATTCCTGTTATTTCTCTGTTTCATTTCTTGCTTCTCTCCTTCCTTGCAAGAATGTCTGTCTTCTGTTCACCGTTTCCACACTAGGAGAGGGAAAGTGCTGTAATATTGTCCCTGTGTGCTACTGATTGATTTTTATTAAAGCCCCGTCACCCAGAGACTCTTGGCTACATACTGATTTTGCTACATACATGAAAAAAAAAAAAAAACACCAGCAAAAAAAACCCCAAACCCCAAAACCCACCACTGCAGTGAACCAAATGGATCTTCTACACTATATCTAGGCAAAAGCCTTAAGAAAACAAAACCCAACTGAATCCAGAGCAGATTTCCTGGGCGACAGGAGATGTGTCAGTAAGGAACGGCAGACATTTTCCACTCTAGGATTGCTTGATGTGATATAATATGTTGATATAATTGTCCTTGACACGAGGCGGAGGGACTGGCCATGTTACAGCTTCCTTCCCTGTGCTTCCTTCCCCCGTTTCCATTATGGGTGTCCTACCCACGCTCCCCCCCACTTTAGACCAACCATATCATTTTGCAGGGACCTGGTTCACAGTTTTATATGCTTTGGGGCTGGTTTTACTGTGAGAACATTGCGTGAGTGATTCCCAGCGCAGTTTTTTTTGTAGGCCGAACAGGTTTGGATAGTCTTGGAGGAATCCCTAATCTCTGGCAGTTACCGGAAGCAAATGCCAAAGCTTTTGAAGTCTCCCCATTTACATGCGGCATGAGTTTCCCATTTGATTAAACAAATGATGCTTTGCTTAATTTGTCTATGTTGGCTATTTTTATGAAATATGCACTTAATTAAGTAAGAGAAATACAGAAACGTGTTTATTCTCAAGATTTATGCGAAAAACGAGAACCCCACTGAAATTTCCAGTAGTGAAGCAATTAAGTAATGGAATTCCACAGTATAAACATAGTATAATTCAACTATAAAAATGATGTCTAAGTAATGTTAATGAGCTGACTTCAAGCTACAAAAGCTAGAAAAGTTCACAGTTACAGATGAAAATCGAATTTGTTCTGAATTATAACTGAAATAAAGTTAGTTTACATGAGGAATAATCTGTGGTCCCAGTCCACGCTCTGTCCATGTGGACAATATGTCAAGCTAAACATCACCTAAATGTCGGGGTAGCAAAAGTGGTCAGGACTGTTTCTAGGTTTTGTATGTGTAGCTCTGATCCATAACAGCATTATTACACAAATAATAATTTGCTTAACTGGTAAACAGTGCTTGCCGAGAGAGTTAAGGGAACAGGAGTTCTGTGAAGAAAACAGTTTTACAGATTTACAGGGCTTCCTATAAATTACTGGCTCCAAGGAGCAAACAAGTCAGGTTCTTATTGATTTCTTGTTGAAAGTTTGCATATGCAACCATCCACAAAAAAAAAAAAACCCCACCAGAAAAAAAAACCCCACCCCTTCCAGAAAACAAAAGAAAGAAACCCTATTTCTCTGCAGTCAGAGCCCCCAGATAACTTCTCCATGGTTTGGACTGACGGTTTGCAAAATTTGCAGTTGCTTTTTTAAATATTTTTCACAGTAACTACTTAAATATTCCATTTGCTGAACTGTAATGCAGAGCCTGAGAGCTATAAATCAGCAATCATGTATGTAGAAAGAAGCTCAAACCAATGTGATACTTTAGCAAGGTTCCAACTTGAAAATGGACGAAATGGTGTTTTGGATTTAAACTTGAACTCTGAATTTATATTGAAATTTGGCAACGTTGGAGCAAATCTTGTAGCTGGCAATGTTAATCACCATTTTCTGTATAATCTCCCCCTCACAACCACCGGTTAGTGATGGAGTGCTTCGGTAGCACAAAGGGAACAGGGCCTCTACAATGGCACGTTTTGAGAACCTAATTTTATTTGTATGATATTCTTTTCCTTTGCCACTAATTCTGACCTGATTTTTTTTTCTCTTCTAAATTCTTATCTCTTTTGGTAAATCTCTTTAAAATCTCCTTCCAGAGTATTAACCTAGTAGTTTGCTGTGGAGCCGTGTCTTTACAGTGCTGAGGTAAATTCTACCAGCCATGGCTGTGCAAAGCTTAGGCTAACGTTCCTTTTAAAGCTGCGTTTGTAGCCAGGTCCCCGGGGGTTTCACTGCACTCTGGCCCCCATGCTACATTTTCTTTTCTTTTCTCATTCCACTTCAGAATGTTGTTTCTATCACCTTCTCAGCCTAGTAAATAGCACGCTGAAGATTTATGGTGTTTAAACTTTTAATGCCATAACATATTTTATATATTTTTCACAGTATTATTCAGACGTGTTATGTTATGGTTAGTTCAAGTTCTAGCGCAACTGCTCCGAGGAACTCTTTCCTTGTGGGTAGTTCCTCTTTGCCAAATAGTATTTGCACTTGCTTCAGAGGAGGAGGAAAGGAATGTTCCATAAATGTTGCACAGGATTAAAATTGTAGATGGACAAACTGTTATGCATGGAGACTGAAATCCTGAGCCTGCAGCCTGGAGGAACTATGAACCAGAGTTTTCTTTTGAGGGGCAATCTGTGCTCGCTTCTTCTAGGCTTTCCCCATCCAAATTTAGCGCAGAATGGCTCTGTCAGTGTTGAGGGAGGATGGTAAGGAGAAAAACTGCGCAGGGAACCTGGGGAAAGAAGCGGGTGAAGAGTCAATGGGTTAGTTCAGGTGGGCACGGGAGCTTTCATCTCGGTTGCTTTCACGTTGAACTTTTCCCCATAGCTCTGGCAGCTTTGCTGACTGCCCCTCCACCCCACCCCACCCACCCCAAAGTGGTTCTGAGCACCCCCTGCGCCAGGGGTTTGTGCTGTGGTAGAACGGTCATCTTCGCTTTGCTGCTGGGATTGTCTGTTTCTGATGTTGGGAAGGGTTTTCATCATGAAAACACGCAGGAGGACGTATAGGCAGAGTTGAATAAGCAACACACAATGCTAAGAAGGGCTGTATTCAGCTCTCATTTGGGGAAAAGTCCTGGTCTTTTCTCTTACATTGTCCCTATTGCGTATATGACTATTAAAAAGAAAAGAAAACAAAACCCCCACCTAGAACTAATTAATTGTGGGGCACATCTGCCTGCCCTGAGTTACTTTCACAGTGATACTAATTCTTCTGTGAAGTTTCACGAGTTCATAAAACATTAACTACTTCTAAAAGAACAACGAACATTGTTCTCTCCTCACACAGGTCCTAAAACCCAGCTACCAGATGGACCAAGGCCTGTACCCGGCAAGGGAATATTAATTTTGATGGAGAGACACTTAGTGTTCAGGGTATTAAATTATATGCCTTGGGAAATGCAGCACAGTAGATGTGTGTTTGTACTGAGTAGCGTCTTTGTTTTTCATATATAAAAACACTAATTAAAATATAATGTAAAAAACTGAAGTATGCTGGTTACATTTTAGTATGCTGCTAAGGTAAATAAAAATGAAACAAAAGATATATATATATTGGGTCATTAAAAGTGCATTGTTAAATCGCTTTATGCCACAAAATTTCCGAATTAAAAGCTGAACAGAAATACATCTGGAATTGGACACAAAAGCAGATTACTGTTACTTTATCCGGAGTTCTGCATTTGGTCCATGGTTCATTTGCGCTGCCGGTAACCACTGTGCAGAGAAACACAAGCAAGCACAGCTCCTGGAACTGTACCTTGCAAAATTTCCTTTTTACAACATCTCCAGTGGTCCAGCATAACCCCTAGCAGTTTTACCCTAAGGCCTGGAGAGCTGAACTCCATATGCTGTCTGGTGCTTTGGATATAAGGTCCCTTTTAATATGTTCAAAACAGAAACAGCTTGGAGTACCTTACAGCTTACAGTGTGTAATGAGAAAAGTAGACAAGCTGTCAAACTTAGCAATTAAGACTGATCCTTTACAATTTAAAATGTGGAATATCGCGTATAAAACCGAACTATTTGATGTTGTTTAATCAAAGCATGTTACTGATGGCAAACCAGCATGGGCTTACAATGGCAAATCAGCACTAGCTTACTTCGATTTTATCTGCCGTGTAAGCAAGCAAGTTGTAACCTCCCTTATGCTTTTTGGAACCGATGCAGTAAGACTGATCCTTTACAATTTAAAATGTGGAATATCGCGTATAAAACCGAACTATTTGATGTTGTTTAATCAAAGCATGTTACTGATGGCAAACCAGCATGGGCTTACAATGGCAAATCAGCACTAGCTTACTTCGATTTTATCTGCCGTGTAAGCAAGCAAGTTGTAACCTCCCTTACGCTTTTTGGAACCGATGCAGTGCACGCATTTCATCGTTGCAGCCCTTCATTGCCTAATGGCCAAAGCAGGTGGCTGGGGTGGAGGGGGAACTGTCCCCTCCAAAGTTGCAGAAGGTACTCCAGGTATCTTGGCAGGTGGTGGTGTATTTTTCCTCCCCAGTTTTTGCTTTCCCAAGGCACGATTCTTTTTCTTATTGATCTGTCCACAATCCCATACGCCCTCTCTGGGATGGAGCGTGCGCCTGTAATGCATCCAGCATGCTTGGTGCAGTTTCCCGGCACTGAACTCCGAACCTTTTGCTAGAACAAGTACTCTGCACAGGGGATAGACTGGTGGCTGGGGGGTACTATCCACTTTAGGAACTGGGCATCTTTCCTTTGGAAACTCAGAAGGAAGACTTCTCACCAAACTGATGGAAACAGAGTGGAGCCTGGAGCAAAGCGAAGCACCCTTCCTTGAACAGCAACCTAGCAAGCTCGCGATGTCTTAAGATGACCACGGGGTTCTGAGAACTTCTCTTCATACACTTAGGGTACTGCAGAGCAGCTGTCCAGCACAGGGTGGTCATCTTGGCAGCTTTGGAAGGCTTAATCCAAAGCCCACCAAAAACCATATAGATCTTTCCATTGGAGTTATCCAGTTCTGGATCTGTTCTTCAGTGTGTGAATGTAGTAACTCATCCTCAGTACTCGCAGTATTGGCCTCCTTATTAATAAACGTCTTTCCGGGCAGAAATCCAAGGTTGAAGGCCTAGGGTACAATAAAGGTTACAAAAGGTCACTTTATCACCACTGTATTGCTTTAACGGCATTTATTTAAGTCCCTTCCAGAATCTTCTCCTAGTCTTCCTGCTTCCTGGCATAGCCTCCTTGGTAAGGAGGGGGGGGGGGGGCGGGATTTCTTTTGGCTTTCTTTGTGCCACTATCCCCCTGAAGAAAAAGCTTAACATCTGATTTAAGTTTACTGAAATAACAACAGATGTTTATCTTGTATTGTATGGCACATGGCACTACATCTCATAAACCCCCTCCCGGAGCTTAAAGCAGAGTTTCTGGTCCCTCATTTGGACACTTGCAGGCTTTGTGCTCTTTTTTAAATGTTTTCGTTTCTCTGGAGCTTAATCTGCTACCAAAGTATTTGTAAGTATCACGTTATAAACCGTGAAACGAGGAATAGCAAAGGAGATTTTCAGTACTTCCTTCCACTAAGCACAGGACTATGCAGCTACTTACCTGCAGCCTCAAATAATGAAAAAATTGTGCAAACTTTCTACAGTTTTTCATTAAGAAGAATCCACTTGGTGTATGGGATTGTGGACAGATCAATAAGAAAAAGAATCGTGCCTTGGGAAAGCAAAAACTGGGGAGGAAAAATGTAGAAACCCCACCTGTTTTTCTGGGACTTGTGAAAAGTGAAACATTTTCACTTCTAAAAGCTATGTATGTTTTACTGTGAAAATAGTGAATGCCTGTAGTCGGTGTAATATTTTTACATTTATGCACACAGATACTTAATTCCACTCATTGCAACTGTAGAAAACTCTGCTGCATGACAGAAATGACAATTTTCTTCCAGCACTAACCTGTAAGTGTCTGTGAAAATGTCAGTATTTTCCTGGAAACAGTAGTGAAATTCAGACTGGTAATTTCACGCAACTCTTCTTGATGCATTAGAGGATTAATGCTGGGTTAAATAGAGATACTATACGTGTCAGAAGGCAGGCTGCTAGTATTTCGGGTGACAAAATAGATAGTAGAGATTGACAAGATGTACCTAAAGAAGCCGGTGTCTTGGGAGGAAGAAAAGCAGGTAAATGTCCTGATATTGCACAGCAGGTGTGGTTCTGGTAAGCCCAGCACCGAGTTAAAAAGGGACCTGTAATATCTCGGAGGAGGTAAAGAAGCGTAGAATATAAAGCCAGAGCGTAATTTAGTTGTGGAAGGAAAAGAGGAGGCATATTGCTTACATGCACCTATTCACCTTGCTTTAGGTTTAATTGCTCTTTCCCAGCAAAATGAGAGGTTGAAAGGTAGAGCAGGCAAGATGACAATTCCGCATTGACCGTGTCCGGACATCTTTCATTGGAGATCTAGACAGACAGCATCTGTGCAGCAGATTCCTTCCTCTCTGCAGAATATTCTAGAGATGCCACATTGCTGTCTTCAGTTGAGACAGATTTTTTTGGTATTTTCTAGATATTTCTGAGCTCCACTGATCCATGAACATTGTGGCTTCTTTTCTAACATACTCTCTGAAGGCATGGTTTATTTTATGTTCGAATAAATGCAGTCCTCCTTTGTTTCCTCCGCTGAATTCTTTATTTATTATTTCCTAAAATGATTTAATTTTCCCCCTCCTTCAAAACACATATGATTGCAATAAGCAGATACAAAATAGAACCAAGAAACAAAAGGCTGAACATGCTGATAATGTACATTTGGTTTGTATTTATCGTTTTAAGATGTGTTTTAATTGGTTCACTACCAACATCCTGTAACTTTCAGTCAGTCAGAAGAGAAACCTGTTTCATTTTAAAGTCAGTTCGTTTCTTCCCTCTTTCAGCTGAGAGCAGTGGGTAAGACCCTACTGTAGTATCTTCGGATTTAATTTCATTGAAACATTTAAATAGGGAGGATTATCATACATCTTGTTTTGCTATTCTCCGTTGATGATTAGGGGCTGGATTTCATTGTGAAATGGGTTTTTAAAAGAACAACAATGCAAAACACATTTTGTTGCTTTGTAACATAAACCTTCATGCATAATTTCTAACGAAAACGTGCAACTATAAGCCTAGAAATAAACAGTTTGCCTGTTATTCCAGAAGCTCAGTCGGTTTAGTTTAATGAAGAGAAAGTGAAAAGGTGACATGACTACCATCTTAAAGTGCTGACCTGACAACAAAATTTGATTCAATAGACTAAAGGTGTGACAACACCCAATTTAATACAACCCTTTAATAAAAAAAAAAAAAAAGGGAAAAAAAAAAAAGAGAAAAAGAAGTAGGAATCAAAGAGAACAGGATTGGAAGGGTGATCTCAAAGATCACCTCGTATGTCCTCCTGGACAACGGCAAGATAAACTTTACCTATCTATTCCTGCCAGCTGTTTGTTGAGTGTGTTCTTAAAAACTGCCCAGGACAGTGTTTCCACACTCAGACAATTTGCCAGTGACTTGAAGTTTATTGCTGACAGTTTAAACACTGAGGTTTGATGCCTCCTAAAAGGTCTGCACGTACCAAACAGGAATTAATTTGAGGAAGTCTTGTTGTACAGGAGGTCAGCCTGGAAAAGCACAACACAGTCCCTTTTGACCTTGCCTTTTATGAGGTTAGTGTCACTATTATTTTGGACCGTCAGCTTCTATCTTCAAGCTATAATTTTGGATTAGCAGTTTTCATAAATATTTTATATTTTAAAGGGTAAAAGTGTCCTTTTGCTCTTGCTAAAATCAGAGCTAAATAAAACAAGCTAGGCCTGAAAGAGGACAGTTGCATGTATTTCTATCTTCCACCTCATCGCAACACACTTTACCAAAAGTCTTGTCTTTGTTTCATAAATGATTGTTCCAAAAGCTGTATTTAAACACGAGACTTTTGGGTTTAGTCAACCCAAAAAGAGTGCCTGTGTCTGGCGGAGTTTGCAGGGTGCTTTTAAACGGGGACTGATTACCACAACTGAGGTCAAAGCGAGAACCGTGCGGATGATGAGGGTCCTCTCTCTTTGTCAGTTTTGGCCTTTGCCCCCAACAGCTTTCAGACGATTTCATGAGCATTGCTGTGTCCTCTCGGGTAACTCCAAACCGGAGAAGACCAGAGTTTCATGCAGGCGAACTCACTCCTCCATGGGAAAAAAGGTGTCCCTAAACAGCCGCCCTCCTGTGTGATAATGAATGTTTCTGCTGCTGCGGTAAAACTGTTTAATGTGGTTAGTCCGAATCAAGAAGTTTATTAACAGAAGTGGTGAGGTGGTGGAATTGCCTGGAAGTTTACCCTGGTTAGCGTCACATGGCGTTACAGAGGCCAGGAGACCTGCAGGAGCTGCCGGAGCCCAGAGCAGGGCACGAACAGCACCGGGGCCTGGGCGGGCTGGGTGATGGAGACGGGGGTGCTCGGGGTGAGCCGTGAAAGATTCATCCCTGAAAACCAAGCAACTTCGAAGGTTTCAAAACTAAAGTCTTGAAAAGGAGTTTTCCCGTCTTTAGGGAGGGAGAGTAGTTGGACACTATTCAGAAAAACATAAGGAAACTTTTGTTTTAATAGATGTTATGGAGTTTCCCTTTTCCATTTGGCTACTGGAAATGTGGGGAGGGGGAAAGATGGAAAAAGATTCAGTTTGTTTGCTGGCCAATTTGGTCAAAAAGAGAAAAAACGGGAAGTGGTTTTTTCCATAAAAGTTCTTGCTGAAAGCCTCTGTCCAGCTCTGCCATGACTGAGCCCCAGCTCTGCAGGGAGCTGGGACCAAGGAGATTCTCATCTCGCCCAGATGTTTCTGCAGCGTTTCTGCGATTTTGCAAAAGAGAGAGGTGCAAAAGCAGTGAAATGAGCGGGATTCGAGCCACAGTTTGGAAAGCCTGAGTTAAAAATGAAGGGCCAATATTGCACTACTGTGGTGTGTAGAGTTACTCCAGGAAAGAGTTATCCCTCAGGCACTGTGATGACAATATAAATAGTTCTCTATGCTATAAAACAAGTACAGAATCATTTATTTAGTTCAGCATACCGGAAGTTTGCCAAGTCCATGCTAATTATATTGTATCTTGCTTTTCTCATATATATTATAAATGATTTGTTATGCCAAAATGGCTGGACACTTTTTCCCCAGTATCCTATTACTAGTTTAGGTTTCTGACCATCTTCTCGCTTGTATTGATTTTTCCTGTAGTTTTCTGGAAAACAGTCTTGTTCGTTACCTGCTACCATAGCAATGCTGCTTATTCGCGTTCTCTAAAAGTGTGTAAGAAAGGAAGAAAAAAAGGTTGCAGTGCATCATGAGACAAACACACCCTGCAGTGTATCAGTCTGTGGCTTACCTGCTGACTGCATGAACCTGTCGTATCTATTTTCCCTTTTTGGAAATAATGCAAACTTTACTGTCCATGAAAATTTTGCAAAGAGTAGCAGTAAAGCTAGAGCAGCTGTACAATGAAGGAAATAGCTTTTCTCTTGTAATATTCAGTGAAGAGATAGATAAATATCTTTGAAAGCGAAGGCAAAGGAGGGGTGGGGTTTGGGCCAGAGCATTGCAGAACTTGGAGAGAGAAGAGCTGAAGCGATAAGAAGATAAGAATAAAGAGGATGCAGAATGTGATCAGATGCAAAAGGAGAATAAGGGGAAAAAAAGGTGGCTAGGATAAATGAGGTCAAAAGGGCACGGAAAATAAGAAGTGGAGGGGGAGCATTTCTATGCTACAGTTTTTTTGTGAGATTTTTAAAAATAGACATCAGTTTAAAACATTAGCAGGAAGAACCTCAAAAGCGATTAAATTTTATAATTTCAAGGACAATCAGATTTAGATTGATGGTTTGTTTTTTTTTTTCTTAGTGAAACTTTTCACCTTGAAAGCTTTACTAGGAATAGAGGTGATTCTCAGTGCAGAAGCAGATGATGCATGTCACAAGAGGTTCCAGACTGCTAAAGTGCCTGGAGTGCTGTGTTTAGGTCGGGTGTCTCTCCTGGACCACAAAACTCTTTTGTGCAGTCTGTGCTTCTGTGCACAGAATCCTTCGTTGACAGCAGCGATCAGTGCGGGTGCAGAAAACAGCCAGAGATTTTTGCAAAGGATAGTGGGTCGATCTTCAGTGTGACTCAGGAAGAATAATTTTGCTGTAACTACCCATCAGATGCTCCGTGCATACCCACTTCGTGGGAGAAGTCAGTCACCCAAAGATGACAAAGGGGTCCTTACTCTTGAGGACTGAGATGCTGATGAAACGCTCTTTGAACTGTTTGAGGTTTCTTTGGTTTCTTTCTCTTTCTCCTTTTTTTTTCCTTGTGGGTTTTTGCTTTCTTCCGAAGAACAAAAAAGTAACTTCCCATGCAGATCTAGTCTGCAGAGGACAAGGACTCTTTTGAACTATTTTACATACAGTCCCTATTCAAAAGAATCTTCTTACAGCTTCCTAAGGAGCCCTGACAATATTACAGTTGGGTGAAGACAGAGCGAGCCTCTCTCTTACGAGGAGAACAGTGATTACAACGACCAAATAACACTGAAGGGACTCCTGAATGAAAGTGGCAAGTTTGCTTTGCCGTATGTCATAGAGCCTTATTCACTGTTGCCCAGCAGTGAAATAGATCTGAATACTGAAATTATCAAGAATTTTAGTTTACCCAGCTGAACATCTGTAATAGAATTATTCTTCGTTAGTATTAGTTACCGATACGCTTTCTATGATAATAGCGTGTGCAACTTCCTGCTGAGTCTGAGGCCTCTGATGCCAAGAGCCATGTCCAGAGTGGAAGAGACCAAACTAAAGCTGGGCAAAAAAACCCCTGGCCTGTTTTCCACGCAAACTTCTCAGTTTTATAGTTTCTCTAGTACAGAGACTAAATCCCCTCCTATTAAAAAAAACAAACTATTTTTTTCTTCTGCGGATAAAAATAAATAAAAACGTACTGGTACTTCCTTCCCATAGGATCTGAACATCTGGGTGGTTGGTCTTTGCCAATTCTCCCCTGAAAAAGTTTACATCCAGGAGGAAATTGTCTTTGTGCAAACTTATTTAGCTCAGATAACTTTGGGGTGTGTGTCAAGCTCTATTGATGAAAAGGTGACAGAAAAGTGAATACCGAATATGGTGAAAATAAAATGCAAGTGAACCCAGAGATGGGCGTCTTGTAAGTGAGCATGCTGTGCTTCTGGTTTTTTTACGTGGGGAAGCAGCACCTATTGTGGGAAAAACTGCAGTACTTCTGCTTGGCAGGGTTAGTTGGGATTTGCGTTAATGGAGACAGCACTAATTTACTGATGATTTTCGATTGTAAGATGGTTGCTGTCCTTCAGGAAGTTTGCCGGTTGATTTGCAAATAGAGTGAGCACACGTGTACACTGAAATGGCTGAGAAATCTAATCCTCGCATTACTGAGGGTGCCCGTGCCAGCTGCTCACCAAGGACGCACTTCATCCTTTGCAGTACTTAAGTCATGTTTAGCAGGTCAGTAGATGGTTAGCAAAAGCTTGGTTTGATAAGAAGTTGCCTAAATTAGGCTAATGATGGGTTCTCCTGGGTAATGCAGGGGAGAAAAAGTTCAAAGCCTGGTATTTATGTGCACAAAGTCCAAATACCTGCCAAGTCTCTTTGATGAAGTGTCTTTGTCAGAACGATTAAATGAAGGTTAAAAAGGCCGGACCTTTTCTCAACATATTTGACTTGCTCTTTCTTTCCTCTCTTCAAGGTGTCTTCATGTTACATTTATTTGCTTCATGAATTCTTTATTACACTAATCAGTCCTGATGTACAAACTCATTAGAAAATGAGCTGGAAATGTAAGATCTGTCAAATTTCAGAGACTTCTGACATTGTTAGACTCAAGGGCCTTTTTGCAAAGAAAAGAGAGAAAGGAAAGAAGCTAATGAGGAAATGTCAGATAATGTAGAATTCAACCCATTTGGGGATGAAGTTTTACAAAGTTCAGAGAGAAAAGTTGTAGCGCTGCCAGGGTAAACACCTAATTTTTTTTTAATGTAAATTTTGGCACAGAGGAATTTTTTTTTTACCGATGTTACCGATCACTTCTGGCTTGGTTTCGTAAGCGACGTCTTAAATCAGTTTACCATGTTACTTTTTTAATGATGACACAGAAATGAAGGGAAATAATTATTTGAATGGGATTTCCCAATTATATGAATTACCACTTTGCATTTTGGGTCTTGTGCCAGTCTCAGCTGAAATCACTGTCCCAACACGCAAGGTGCTGCATATAGATGCACAGCGAAATAAATGCTGTAAAGCAGGCTTTGGTCCTCTTTTTAAAGAGCTTAGATGTGTAAGATCTGTCAAAGCAGGCGGTCAAAGATGCCATCATTAGCCTAACCTAAGAAGAAAAAGGTGGCAAAAGAAACAGTGGTGAAGAGAGAAGTCACTTGCCTGCGGTCATACACTGGTCTGTGGCTCAGATAAGGCTCAGTTAGTGCCCTGTTCACTAAATCCCACCTTCTCCCTGTGGCCGCTGTTAGGGTAAGCGCAGTCGTTCTTCTGAACAGTACTAAGAGTGAGGAAAAATGAATGGTTAGCAACACGGAGAACAGTCTAATACTAGCGAAGGGTAAGCCTGCCAGCCTTTATTCAGCTTAGGTTGCATTTGCACTGGTACATCAAAATGTAAGTGGCTTATTTCATTTCGTTATCGAAAAGCTCAGGGCACTGTTGGAAACATTGTTAGATACGTCCCGCACTCTCCAAGAAGGAGTGGTTGTTAGTCCGTCCTTACAGACAGCACAGCGCAGCAAACAGGAGACTTGTTAGGTTTAGCTCTCAAATCCTTTTTCCTTGTCAATTGGAACATGGAAGTGTCTACTATTTCCATCACCTGCCTTACGAATATCAGACTGTCAGCTGGCAAGGAGCGCATCTGTGTCGGTCAGTGACACTTATGAACCCGCGAAACTTAATCATATACAAGAGTTACGAAGGAAGAAAATGAAGACAGTCACGTCTGACAAGGTGGCCTGGGATACAGGACATCTGGGATCTGTTCTTGGTCTTGTTATGAACTCCCCGTGTGACCCTGGGCAAGTCTCTTCATCCTTCTCTCTTGACACGGACTCGATGATCTTAGAGGTCTTTTCCAACCTTAATGATTCTATGATTCTATTATACAGCACTTGCCATGTATGCACAGTACTGTCTCAATTATAGCTGGGTCTCACAAATAAACAGCAATTATAATACAATGCATGACAAATAGATTGTTCTTGCTTTGGGACGGATTTTTTTCCTGAAGTGCCTAAAAAAGCAGTCCCCTCGGATTCTACCCGGGAGATACTTTGGGACCTTGAAAGGTGCAGGAGAGCACAAAAGCACTGGCTCTTACGAATGCTGAGTGACTCTCGCTCTGCACTGCAGCGTACACGGACGGAGTGAAGGCGGCAGCTCGTGTGCTCTCTTTCACTGCTTGTCCAGTCATTGCACTCCCCAGATCCGCAGGTTAGGAACATGCGGACAGCCGCTCATCCAACAAAAAGGGAGGTATTTCTTACTGTGATTTCAAACACAGGAGTCAGACATCTTCTACACTGTCTTGACAGCATCATGCTGTCAGAGCAAGTAAGAGAGGCTCAGTTTACTGAGTGCAACTGCCGGCATTACTACTGGAGAATGTCTTTAGCCCTTGAATTAAGTTACATTACCACATAGATTTTAGAGCAAGCAACTCTTCATATAAAGTAGGGCAGAGCTGTATGCCAAGAGAAACCTTTCTCCAAAGCTTGTTCTTTCCCTCTTTCATTGGTAAAAAGCCAGGTGGCAACTCAAACGTGCAGGTCCGGAAGACTACCTGCTTCTCAGGTTGTGTGAAGCCAAGGGTCCCAGCTACAGGTCCCCAGTTGCTCAGCCAGTTTGTGTATTCCTTAAGGACGCGCACAGCGTCCTTCCTTGGGGTCTGCTTCTCGGAGGTGCTGAGCTGAGCATCCCTGCCCTCCCACCTCCAACCGCAGTGTAAGTGAACAGGAGCTGTGGTTGCTCAGCACCTCATAAAAATCAAGCCCCTGTGGGTTTTGGGGGGATAAATGAGAGAGAAACTGGGCTCAACGAGTAAGATAAGTTTGCTGGCAAATTGTTAGTAGCAGTGAAAGCAAAACCCAAGGCATTTACATACCCATTAGAAGGGGATTTCAAACCTGGACTCTGGCCTGCTTTGAAATCATTGGCCTCCAGGGGACATCTCACCATATCCTGCAAACGCTATCCTGCAGGGCAGCTGCCATTTGTGTCCATCCTTTTGATGGCACTTTAAGCACCTCCATCCCAGACTTGGCTGGGGTTTATGGCCACAAATGCGCCTGCTAAACCCTGCGCAGTGCTGCGGAGGTATATCTAGAGTACAGTGCAAAGGTGAGCATGCAGAACCCCTCAAAGGCAAAACTGTTGCAGCACATGTGGCAGAGAGCGATGATTCATTTCAAGGAGTTCTTTTAAAATCGGATTAGGCAGGGTAGGCTAGTGAAAGGGAAGGGGGTATGTTCTGCTTTGCAAATCTAACTCCATCAAAAAGGTGTCAAAGAACTGGTACTTCCTTCTTAGTTCTTCCCCCTCATTCCTTCCTCTTTCTGTCTCTAGCTGTTGTCTTGCCTTTTTTGCAGACAAAACCCACATCTCAAATTCCTCCTCTTTGAAGCCTATGGCTGGTCAGGTAAAGCAATTTCATTAGTCCCTTAGGAAAGAGTCTCGGGTATTTTCTTTACCCAAGGGATGTGGATCTGACTTCTGAGGAGCTGTCTAGGTTTCTCTACTGCATCAGACCCATGCATACAAGATTTCCAGGGCAGTAAAACGTGAAGAGCACTGGATCAGACTGGCTGCTAGCAGAATTCTGGTATGTGTTTCTATTTGCTTTACTGATGACTTTGTTTTAGAAGTGCCTTTATTCAGTTGCTTTACTGATGACTTTGTTTTAGAAGTCCCTTTATTCAGAAAAAAAAAAAAAGTAGGTGTTTTTGCACGTGAGTCTGCCTAAAATCATCCTAAGCTTTTCGCTGAGTGTATCACATCGCTGTGGTGTTACCAGCTGCATCTTTAAGACTTCTGATGGTTTCCTTTCGTTTCTAGTGTTCTGATCAGTACCGGCTTATTTGTCTTCGAGTGTATCTGCTTGATAGCCTGTAATATCCTACTGCTCCAGGTATTTCTCTTGCCAAATAAAATCCACTTCACTGCAGGTATGAAATCTAAATGCACACCTAATTTGTTGTTGTTGGCTTTGGTGTTTTACAGCCGTTGGCAATCCTTCATTTTGTCTTTAGTCACAATTAGAATTTCAACCTGTGACAACCCATTTTGGCTTTTGGATCTGATCTTCTGAATTTGGCTGTTGTGCTTTCTGATGGAACACCAGCCTGGGAGCCACAGAGTTTCACTTCAGTCATCCTTTTCTGAGTGATCACTGTTGCCCCCTGAATAGTTTCCAGGTCCTTCAGCAGTTGTTCTGCTGTACTACAGTGGTCACATTTTGCTCTAGGGCAAGGATGGCTGCAGAAATAGGGAAGAAAGGAATACACAAAACATATCATGAAAGAATTGACATGTTTTCTTTCACCAGAACCCAAGATTTTTTTTATGTTACAAGGAAACTTCAAAATCAAACTTTTTGAACAATTCTCCTTTAGAAAACATCTTGTAAAGAGCTGCAGAAATTGCAGAACTGTGTGAGGGCAGGAGCTTTCCTCTCCAGAGTCTGGTTAGCTCTTACTGCTCTGCACTTACAAATGGTCGGCCCTGATGGTTGCCTGTCTTGCTGTTAATCATTCCTTCTGATAAGGTTGCTCTTCATTTGTGTTTATTTCTTGCCTGTCTTATCTGCTCTTCCCTCATCTACCTTCTGCAACTGGGACAGCCGGTGACGGGAGGTTGATTAGATGCTGCATAATCTTTTGATTTGGATTTGCACCAATTGATTATTTCTGTAAATAAATAAGCAGTCCACTATCAAACTGATTACGTTTATATGAAAAAACCCTTTTGATACTTTCTTTTACTTTTTCCTCTCCATTGTTATGGAAAGATACACAAATGCTAATCTTAATACAGTTGTTCTCTCCTGAAAACTTAAAAACAGTAGATGGAAGAAAAAAATTTACTTCCACAGTATAATGTACCTGGGTTGCCTTTCTTACTCGGAAGCTGAGGCTGAAAGGGCCAGTGAGTTTTCACTTCTTGAGACATTTTTAGCTGTTTTTTCAATAAGTTCAAACAAGTTTATGAAGCTATATATGGGGAAGTTTACATTTCTGCCAAGTGCGTGTTGATAAAGGAGAGACTTTGATCCCTTGGTCTGTCAGTTGTACCTCGTATGTGCTGGGTCAGGACAAAAGTCTAAGTATATTTCCCTTAACAAATGGATTATGCTGCCTCTAAAGTATTGCGTCTGTGTAACAATCAGTAGTGAGTTGCCATGATTATGTTTTGAGCGATTTATCTGGGGCAAATCCTCTGTGTAAGAACTGATTCATAACATCTAATGTTAAACAGGTAAATATGAATTGTCAAACAGCTGACGATGGGAAACAATCTCTCTGTTTATAAAGACTCTGCAGATATTTAGAAGCAAATGCACACACCTGCATGTTTAACTGGAAGGCCCTCTAAACAGAACACCCGACACCATCTCGATTAGGAGTTGTGTTATTGCAGTGACTGCAGCTTACATGGACAAGTCTTTTCTATATATATTTAAGTGTATTATTTGAGGAAAAGGAGTAATTTCATGAAGAGTTAGTGCTGCTGCCAAAATGCAGCAATTTTAAAGCAAAGAAGCTTCCTGAATACTTGTGCTTTTATGTTAGCCTGACCTGGGGCTTGGGAAGTTAAGGATGCTTGAAACAAAAACCTATTAGAAAAACAAGGTGAGCTTCTATGTATAATAGCTAGCGTGTCACTTAGTGGCTTTGGGCAAAGACTGGTGAAGGGCAAAGGGTTTTATACTTCTTGTTGAAGTGCTTTGTGCTGCTAAACTCCAAGGCAGCAAAGAAACTGCTAAACCAGTTTAATATCAAATGTAACCTATAATGCAAGCAGTGGATGCTGAGATTTTATTTAATTCTACTTAACGCCTTTTTGTTTGCACTCGGGGTACATGTGTGTGGTTTGGACTAATCTGTTCTTAGCTAGGCTAGCTTTGTGGATACAGGACTCGGATTCGGGAAGGCAAGAGTTCTGGCTCTGCCACTACCCTGCAGGATAACCTTTGCATGGTCATTTCTTCTCTTTGCTCTGCACCCTTAGCAAGCAACGTAAGGATTTGTTAGTTCTTCGGGGAAAGGACTCCTCTTGCTAACAAGTGGTACCATGTCTAGCGTCAGTTCAAGGCCTCTGGGGATTACGACAGCAGAAATAATAACCTTAGATGAGTTAAGGCAACGTCAGCCTTGGTGAATGGTATGTGCTAATTTGCTTGTGGGCAGTGCTCTGCTTGATCAGAAATCCAAACCAAAAATACCTGCAAGCAGCATAAGGTGTTTTTTTTCCCTTCAGGTCTTGTGTCCCATCTGGGTCACCTGGATCACCGGCTTGCTTTTGACTTTGTAGCTCTGGAACTGCTCTGTGTAAGCGTGCTAATAATAACCTGGAGACCAAATAGAAATGTGGCGTCACACAGTGTTGAGTGAGTCCCACAGATTCATCTCAGGAACTGTAGAGGGTGTGCAGAGCCTGGAGAGAGGAGACCTCTGTAAAGTGCGAGTAATTGCTGGAAAAGTGGGTCTGATGTGTTCCTGATCTCCTCTCTCAGCAGCTTCTCACAAAGCAGCCAGCCTGAACGAGCTGAAAGCAGCCATTAGAAATACTTTTCTTAAAGTCAAGAGGGTGAAGGGACACCGGTTATTGCAGTTGAGTGTTGCTTTCTTCCTTAGAGGAGCACCTTAGCCCCAGTGGGCTCCTCTGAAGCAGTGGTGAGCTGGTATTTGCATGTACCATTTTCACAGGATATTTTGACACATACAAGCGGAAAACCTTCCGAGCTGCCCAGTTCAGAGGTAGTAGCCAGAAACACGTGCGTTGCCAGACTGTGTCACATTGCCAGCTTGGCTCAGTACTTGTATAATGCCACTTGTTACTGTTCAGCAACCTTGGCCTCCTAGGTTTCAGCTGGAGTTCAAGCCTGGCAAATGGTGATCATCACTTGGGCTCTCTGGGGAACAGATGCAGTTAAGGGAGCACCGGGATATGGCTAATGTGACGCTGAACTGGCAATCAAGAGATGTGGTTACGATCAGCAGCCTCTCTGCAACCTGCAGTGTTGTTATATGTCTGACTCCTATTTGGGGGTCAAAGTATCGCAATGTCAACTCATTAGGCTTGCATCACAGATCTGGCCCTTTGGGTCTGAGATTACCCGTCCTGAAGCAGGGGACTCCAGTGCCCTGTGTAAGAGCCTGGTATGATTGCTACAGGAGTTACTTCACGTTTGGAAGGGTGTCAGCCTGTCTCCATGCACACTGGCCACTCGTTCCCGTTGCTGCTGCCGCCCGCGGGAGTTTTTCCTTCTCGCTTACCCAAAAGGAGGCCCTAGCACAGCCTGCTGTGCTCACAGCCCCTCTGCTGCCACAGAGGATTTCCTCGGTCATGGCCCCGTTGCACAGGGACCTTGTTGCTTGCTTTGGTGGTTGTACTGTAAATGTGAGAGAGAGGAGGAAAAGTGTAGCTTCAAGTAAAGGATGCGAAAGCCCTTGCTTCAGTTCCAGGACCCACTGCAAAGATATCTCTGAAACAAAAAGGGGGCTCTCTGCAGGGTGAAGCAGCTCTTAGACCTTCGTTAACCACCGATACATCCCTTCCCCACAGTAGAGGTAGTACAGCGATGGGTACGGCTGGTGCTGGCCTGGGCGTGGGGACCAGAGTGGTCGGGGGGGCTGCAAAATGAATTTGATTTTTATGGTGGATTTCTTCTAAATGCAGATCTGTTTTAGCCTACTGCTGCTACCACAAAAGTCCCTCATAGTTTTCAGGAAGCCTGTACAGAATAATTTTCCTTCTACTTTCCCCACTTCCTCTAAATGCCAGGCCAGACAAAGGTGCTGTAAAAATTATAAGCCACAGTTTGATCTCTCTAAGTTAAATGGAGTGACTCTGGGTTCACAGTGGTTGAGACAACACGGGAATTGGGCCTTGACATTTGTTTTTCTGTGGGTTCCCTATATGGTCTTTTATTTTAACCTTATTTTTGTTCCTCTTGTGTTCTTTCCTCCCTCCCGTCCCTCCTCCTTGCATTCACCATTTAAAATAGAACAGAAAACCACTGTTTGAAGTAGCTTGGAAGGCAAGATAGAGAAAGTATTCCAGGATGCCCGCGTAGCCCCAATTACCAATTTGCAGCGGGCCCAGAGTTGCTGGTGGGCCCTGGTGCTTTGCGGGGGAAGAGAAAGGGCCGTGGTTTGCCCAGCTGTAGGCGGCATTAGTCACTTGCTAGAAGACACTGGTCTCATACATGCCTAATTTACATTAAGTGACGTGGAAGACAGGGCCTTTATCTTTTAAGACAGAGGTGCAGCAAAAGCAAACCAAAGCCCTTCTGCATTTAGAGCGTGCTAGGGGATGTATAGACGCGCTTCTCAGCTCAGCATGTTAAAGGCCCATTTCAGCTCAGCATAAAGGTGTTGAAAAGGTTCCCAGGAACTATAGTGAGCCCTCAAAGGAGTCTTGAATGAGTTCGTAAGAGTCAAAGACAAAAGGAAGAGGGCAAAGAGTGCAGACAGGGAGTCCCTGGTATGAGACAGTGGACTATATTAGCTGTTTAAACACCTCTTGATGGCGTTTGCTTCATAGACTTTTTATTCCACAAACTCGTGATTCCTGTCCCGAAGGTTCCCGGAGATGTGTTCCCAGAAACGCTGGCAGGTGAGCAGTGGTGGGCTGGTAGTCCCCAGCGTGTCCCACTGTGGTCAAATTAAAAAAAAAAAAAACAACAAACCAAAAATAAACCCAAAACCTTAAAATATTCTGTAAAACCTTTTCTTTTCAACCCATTTACATCTAAAGGCCACTCAGAAACCCCCCATTCACTCAGCTGATCTCATTAAAGAGACTGAAGAATTTAAGTGACTCCTCAGGGACTTGAACTTGTGGTTGAAGGAACTGAGAAGTCCCAACTATGATGTTAAGGAAATCTTAAACTCTACCCTCTAACAGCCCCATATTAATGTGTGTTAAGGCTTAAAGGCTCTGATCGTTTTCCATGTTAATTTTCTTAGTGCAGAAATAAAAACAAAGTAGTGAGAAAAAAATCTACCATGAAGGTACATTTATGGCAATGAAAGGTGTCATCATGTGTAATTAACGTGATAGCTTCAGTCATCTGTAGTGCTCTCAGACAGCTCAGGCTGTTCATCTGCTGCCTGAACATTCTTGTAGACTGCTTCAGTTTGTTGGTGATAACTGAAACCTGGAAATTCAGAAATTTGAAGATTCAAAAGATGGAAAAAAGGAGGCAAATTAATCGTGATAGCTGAGGCAATGTTAGGCAGTAGTTTATGTGAGACTCCGCAGATGAGGCTGAGCATCTCTGCTTACTTGGGCTGTTTGTCAGAGCCTACAGGATCACCCCTCTGGGAACAAGCAGGCACTCCTGCCCTTTCATCAGTGGCAGCCCACGCGTGTTGTTTGGTTTCCACGGTTTTGTGCCAAAAGTTATTCCAACTGGAGAGAGTATGGTACAAAACATTTCTCCCTGCTGTTTGCAACAGCCCCCCAAAAGCAACCACTGTTGCAAACCCAGTGATGGGAAGGGGAGCGCTCGCATGAAATAGCACCATCTAGTGATTTCCCCCACACCCCACCCCTTCTTTTCTCCTCTTTGTGAAGCAATAAACACCGGGTCACTTATTAGCTCCAGGTTAAAGTTTCTAATTGAAATAGTAGCCACCTTTCTCTGAGTGGACTGAGAGAGCATTCTCTCAGGGGAAGAATTTGTGCCGCCCTTTGGGCACCCCGTGTACCGAACGTGGGCACGTCAGTCTGTTGGTGGCCTTGACTCAGCTGTGTCTATTGGATTACACACGCCAGTCTCAGCGCAGGGAGAAACATATGCTTTTGCTTTTTGGCTCAGCTGCTCCCAAACATTCGCATCAACAAAAGAGAACACTGCAACATTTTTTTTCAGCTGATTGAGTCATCCAAATATGCAGTTGTAGGATCAGAGAATGAAAGATGTGTGATAGCTGAAACAAAGCATCTTTGAGCCAGTCCACCGGCCATAGGAAAGAAGCTCTGTGTTGACGCGTCTGGCAGGAGCGATCAATGCCAGCTGACACTTTAGAGCTCAGGCTGTTTGGGCTGTGTAAGTGCAGCACCTGATGCCGTTGTGCTGCGGCCGTAGCGATGCCTGCAGGTACCGAAGCGTAAGTGACATGATCTGATGAGACTGTGCCCCTTCGCCAGTTGGGAGTAGGAAACCTATAGAAGAGCCCTCTGTCCTTATATAACTTATTTGCCCCGATTGTTGCAAGATAGCCCAGTGGGCAGGTCTCAAGAGTGAAGAAAATGATTCCTCTTTCAAAAGTAAACTTGTTAATTTTTTTTTTTTAAATTTTACAGCCATTTGTGTGCAGTGGTTCTGTTCCACTTGCTGCTTTGTTTAGTGCTTCAGGTAGCAGACACCAAATTAGGACTGCTAAGGTATTTATCAACCACAACCGCAGGAGCCTGCAGAAGGCTTGCTGGTCTGTTCCAGCGCCCTTTGAGAAAGACGAAAGGCTGAATGTTTACTTCCCTTGCAGCCCCTGAGCCCTGGAGAGGAACTTTGCAGTCCCGTCTCCCTGCTCAGTGTCAAACAGGCTACTGTCCTCTTCTGTGGGAGTTAAAAACTCTGTGGCGGAAGGTGCATATAGCAATCTAATTTTTATAATAAACAGAACTCTTAAACACAAGCCGACAATAAAATTCTAACAAAATGAAAAATTACATTAGTCTGGCAGGAACTTTTTCCACGTAAAAAGATTTGGACACTGCAGTGCCTTAATATTGACCATTCCGACTGAATTGGCATAGAGTTACTCTACTAAACATCCACTCAGAATAGCATGATACTATTTTGAGGCTAAGTCTGTATTTCTGCTCATTGCCAAAATTGAAGCATTGGAGTCCACAATATTTTCTTTCAGTAAGAAGGATGTTAAACATTTTTTTGCCGCAAAGACTAATTTAGCAATTAGAGTGACAGTAATGGTTGCCCCTCACTAGGGATGTGAAAACTTACTGGTGCATGATGAAATAGTCTTCACCAATAAAGCAAAATATTCCGTAACACTTTGTGCAATGCAGGAATGGTGACAAATGCCTCTATTGCAAGGTGTTGAGAGTACCTGCTATATTTTGCAGGTGTTTCTGATGTACCGGCTCTCTGTGTGGTTGTCCTTTGCTATGGCATCTGAGTATCTTTGCTAGGAAAGTGCAGAACTTCAGCTTCTTACTCTAAACTGTGAGCACAGTGGCTGATTTAAGAGCAGGCTTCAGAGCGTACGTCGATTCCTTCCTTTTTAGAAAAGCACTTATGCTTAAATTTAGGCAGCACGTATCTAAGGACCAGCGGATTTCAGTCTGTGACAAGTGCTTTTCTAAATAAAGACCATAATGAAATAAATGAGGAGCTTCTGTTTGTTGAAATAAATCAATAGGGCCCTGCCCACCGCTCTCCCAGAGGTGACAATGCCAGTATCCATCTGCTTTGTCAACCAGCCCTGCCTACTGCAGATAGCCCTGGCATCTGTCTGGGCCCAGTCTCCAGCCTTGCAGCATTTCTCCTAGATGAGTTAAACTTTTCCCCCCTCCCCTTCCTTTCTCTTCTTCCCACCTCCCTCCCTCCCTCCCTGGTCCTTGACAGAGGCGCAAACACTCTTAAATGAGAGATAGTGGCTTCCATCCAATGGAGCCCCGGTTAATCACCGAACATCGTGGGAAAAGCACAAGATGAGGGCCGAGAAACAGCCCATTGTCTGGGCAAGATTAAAGCCCCAAAAGCCGTATTGTCTACTGAGGGGATAAATCTTCCTGCTGTCACTCAAGCACTGAATTAAATTCCCCTTCATTTCTAAAGGGGCTTATCTGTACTGAATAGGCTGTTGCGCCACAAGCGTAAGGGAACGTATTAAGTGAGCTCCTGTCTTGGGCACCTTCACAAATAGACGAAAAACAGGAGCAAATCTGGAAGGGGAGGGTGGGAGGGGGAAGAGCAAAAGTGCTTTGGGCTGGGGGAAAGAGGAGGGATGTTAATTGTTGTTGCAGGTCGTTATTACTGAACGAGGTAAATGAAATGGCCATTTTGCTTGACGCTCCAGCTTCCTCGCCATTGAAATAAATACGAGGTGGAGTATTAGGAATGAGCATCGTTCAGTGCAAGGGTGGTTCGGGCAAAGGGATGTCCTTGCGTAGTCCAGCAAGTCCCCAGATGACAGTATGATCCTCTTGCGGGGTCCCTAAGGGAGGAACCAGCCTTTTGGTGACGCCAAGGCGTGGGCTATAGGTGCACTGCCAGAGACCCTCTGCCACCCAGGTTGTCTTGGGAGGAATGGCTGCAGTGGATTTGAAGCAAATATTTTTTGCACGGGTTTTGTAACACGTTGGCTCAGCTGCTGGAGCTGCCTTACCCTTAGCAGCCGAGGGGCTGGGCTCTGGTGGGAGCTGGAGACGGGGGGAATGTTTTGAGCAGATGTAATGTCTTAAGGAGCCCACAGGCACCACCACCACTGCTTCTTCTCTAAATGCTTCCTCTGGTCTTTGGCAAGGGCCCAGCACTGTGAGGACACGGGACACACACAGTCACTGCTTGTATCACCGTGATCCTCTCCTCCTCCTCCTCCCCTTCGCTCACCCTTGCAGCATTCCTGACAAAACACCAGCACGCTGTGGCATCCCACCTGTAGATGCCTCAATGGGAACGAATGTCGTCCCGTTACTTTTGGTGGTTCAAAGAAGTGCTTTTGAAATGCAGGAAACAGAGATGTGAATGCTTGATTGGTGGACCGAGTGTTAGATAATGAGCTTGTGTTCGAAAATAAGGCATCGCATAGGGGTCTGTTGTTTGTGGGATCCTAGAGGCTGAAGGTTCAGTACCGCTTCCTTTGCCCTCCAGGTGGTGAACTGCCATTCTTCTCCAGTATGCTTATAACCCAGAGAAAGGTCAAATAAACTTTTAAACAGAAATCAAGCATTTTTCATATTAGCTGCTATTCTTAGTGTCAAATTATAATAATCGCACCAAACCATTTTTTAATATTTGCAAATTGAGGGTGATCAATTATAACTCTACGTAGGCGAGACTGAATTCTGGCTCTCTGTTGACTTTTTTTTTTAATCTAATTGGAATTTATTTGTTTTTATGAAATATTACTTTGCCTTTGGTGATGATTAGTGTGCTTGATGTTGTGCTTCTCCGCAATCTTTATTGGTAGCCCAGTCAGTTTATATTTGAGCGAAATAAAGTGCATATGGAAAAAGTTCCCCATTGCAATTGAAGGTTGGACAGTAACTGTTCTTCAGTCAAAACTGAGCATACTGCTGAGTGCATATACAAGGCAAATGTCAAAGGACAGCCACATTTGTATATTTCTACTTACCATGTAAAATATTAACTATGCAAAACATACTCAACATAGCGATCAGGCTTTTCAGTTTAAGAAAACAGATGATTGTACTTCACCTTCGTGTTAGTATATTGGATTAGAAGCAGACTGCATTTCGCATTTGGTACGATTTGGTAAGTGCTAAACAGGATTTTCTGCATCCTGAGTGGAGTTTCCTCTTGTTGATAGGGTTTAATGCTCCCTTGTACAAATCTCTTACTGTGCAAATACCTCCAATCTCTCCTTTTAGCAACCCAAACCATTGCTTAAACAAGTGGGTTTACACCTGCTTACCAGATTAATTTAATTAGCCCAAAATAGAGTGAAAGAACTGGCTTGAGAACAATAGTTTGCAAAGAACACTTTTTTCTATTTCTTGTTGAATCTGGTAATCTAGGGGAAGCTGGATTGAAATATTATTCCTCTTAGTTTCCTGGCTTCTTGTTTTTATATACTAACTTGAGAAAACAAATTATCAACATAATGTTTTGAGTTTTTTGTACTTGAAATAACACAAAGCAAACTTTTTCTACTTTTTCCAACCGTCATACGAAAGAGCTGATCTAGACCATTGCTATTTCAGGAAATCCCATTTATTTGCTGTCTAAAATTGTCTCAGTTCTAAAGTTTTGCTCAAGGAAAACCTAGGGTTGAGCTCTCACAAAACTTGTGTTATTTCAAGAAGCCTGCATTAAGGCAAAAAGGTTTGTAATTAAATTGCTAGAGCTGCGATCTGTATTGCGGTGTCATTTTGTACCCACCGCACGCAACGTTGACCAATGTTGGCCGAGGGAAATGGGGTGTTGGGGGAAAACTGCCACATCCACCTTATAGCCCAGCACCCGCGTGGCGGCAATCGGCTAGCACTGTACCTTGCCACAGCCAAGAGAGTTTTGTTCTGAGAGAACTGCTGCTGTTTCAAGCGGTCTGAATTGGGCTTGAGCATTTTTTTTAAAACTGCAAATTGTTAATTATTCAAAAAAATGGATTTTGTCAATAGAAACATTTTCTTTCAGTAACCTTAAATATTTATTTCAATGTCGCCCTTGCTTTTAAGACTCTTTTCATTACAAATCAGACCTCTCACTTTAAGCAGACAGCATTTTGCAGCAAAAAAGGAGCTGTATAGTAAATGTCAAATTGTCTTTTCACACTGATCCTCCTTTATCTTTTTAAATTTTCTTGAAAAGACACCAGACAAATTCCTGTTTTAATAAATCTGCATTTTCTAATAAATACAGTTATTTAGAGGTGCTGTGGATTTGGACAATTGTAAAGCCACTGAATTATATCCATTAATTTGGTTAGAAATCAGCTGGTATTTTCCCATTGAATTGAGATCACGGACTGCTCCATGCATTTCTCTTCATATTCTACAATCTTTTGGAAGAGGCACAAGATTTAAGTAAAGCACCTTCACAGTCCTACATAACGCTACTTTTAAAGTAATTTGTATTTAAAAAATAATAATAACAAGCAAACAAACTTGTTAGCCCATAGGATGCTTCTGCCCCGTGGCTTAATGGCACAGGTCTTTATACATCCAAATCCAGCAGCTTTCAATAACAAAGGATGAAATTCATTAAACAAATTGCTTCTCTCTTCGTAAGTCACACACTCATATGCCAGGGTAAAGATGTGTTGATAACATTAAAATCGTTTGGTCGCCGATGAATTGTAAATTCCCACCGAGACGGGCCTCGCAAGTGAGCTGCTAACAGCATGATGCTGGACACAGAATGCATTCAGATTGTGGTATTCACTACTTCATTTTTTTTGTAATATTTTTAGGATAAGAGCTAAGGAACACCACTGGGAGATTTTGGTAGGCAGCCTTGAGGGGAAAAAAAGAGCAAAATATGCAGAGGCGATTTAATGAACATCCACGGTTCTGTAAAGCTGTACTGGTGTAAATGTGATCTCTGCTGACTGTGACTTTTGGGGGCAGGGGAACAAAGGATAAATTAACATGAATTTCCTTTCTGACAAAAGGTAGCACATTTGCACTCTTTAAACAGAGAGCTGCTCTTCAGCCACAGAAGAATTGTATTAAGCAGGTACTGCTTACGGATGCTTCACTCCGCAATGCTCCACCAAAGCATCTGCTTTGGGAGGAGCTTTTCTGAAGGCGAGAGATAAGATTGGGTTTTGGGTATCTTGGGACTCTTCTGATTTAAGGAACATGGAAATGCCTGAGACCTGGACCGCAGAGCTCCCAGTCCCTACCCCCCCAGGCACCAGGGAGCTGTCAAATGAGAGTGTCCTTTGGTGGCATCTGTATCTGCACAGGCTTGCTAGGGGGACTGTGTCCACGTACTCCCTGTAGCGTGGTACGCTAGCCCTGTGTTTTCCAAGGTGATGTAACGAAAGCCGGTGGTTAGCTTCTCACTTGAAGAGCGAACTGGCCTCCCGTGTAAGTGCTATAGGGTGGAGCTGTCATAACGCTAGGATGGACTTGTGTCCAGGACGTTTGTCTGCAGGATTCCACACTGAACGCTTGAGGAACCATATATTTTAAATAAGTGAGAGAACAATGCTGTAGTTCTGCCCCTTAGTTTTTCCCCAGTTACTGTTTTAATCAGATCTTTGAACTATCCAGCACAATTTGAACCCGACTGATGTACAAGTGAAAAAAAAGCAGTAATAGATGGCTTGCCATGCCAGTTTTGGTGAATACCTCGCTAATTTCAGCATGTTTGGAGGACAGCATTCAGCCTGCCCTCTGCAATTAGAGCCCTGAGCTCTGCAGCAGGATGCTGTGACTTCAAACCCAGGGCAGGGGAGGGGGACCCAACAGCGTGGCATTCTTCGTGCAGGTCAGGACACTTTGGCAGGACCCAAAAGGGTTAACAAACAAACTGCCTGAATTGCTTTGTTCACTGGAAATCTAATCAGATGTTAACCTACAGTCTATATCCAAGCAATCCTTTCCTTATGATAGTGATTAGTATTACACTCAGAATGAATAGACCAAGGAAAGATTCCTATGGTAACCTTCAAAATGCATTCCATCGGCAGGCTCTGCCTACTCACAATAATTACATTCTTAACTCGTCTAACAAACGGCATGCTAATTAGCTGCTTAACCAGCCTCAGCTCATTATTACCAAAGTTGGGCAGGCTTGAGTAAAGTGACCCAGAGAGAACAAGCCCACTTAAAAAAAATAATAGTAATAATAAGACATTTGTCAGATTTGCCGTGAAGATGGACCTCCTCCACAATGACAGGACTCTCTTTGTGTGTGGATTGGCCTTTTGGCAAACCAGCGTACCCTCAGCAGCACGTTTCAACTTCCTCTGAACTACGCTTCCTGGGCTGCGTGTGCTTTACGTCGGAGCCTGCGGGTCTTAATAGTTAGCTACGAGAGTGTCATCAGGGATTGTCCCAGGTTTGCTGGACACACTTGTGAATGAGCAATTATCTTGCTCCAGAACAGGCTTGATGCTTGCACCCCAGACATAGCTGGCCCCTGCTGTCTTAGCTGAGCTCTCTCCACCTCCACACCTGGGAAATCCGGGTGAGTTGTGTGATAACTATTGAACGCAGGTGTTTGTGCTTGCAAGTTCCTTAGTATTTACCTCTGCAAAATGCCTAGCTTTCTCTGAGGCTTGAACCCAGCACGCTGCATGGTTCAACAAAGCAAAGATACCTCGAACAAGACTGAAGCAAACTCCGTCCAGATCTGAAGTGCAGACTAAGGCTGTACTTGCTGGATCACCAAAGCATTGGTCGGAAGGGATCTCTGGAGGTCATCCTGCTGCCTGAAAGACATTATTATCTGATTGAGTGCATTTCTAATACTACTGTGTAGAGAAACCATTTTCTCAGGGTTTGTTTCATACTGGGATTTACGCTAAGCTGAGTGGTCTAATCAAAGTGTTTTTTTCTGAGGATCCATTTGAACTGAGCTAAAATATTTCATGGACATTGCTATTTCGGATTAATCCAGGCCTGGCTTGATTTTGTCCAGTTTAGCATAGGTTAGCTAAATCGAAGTTGGACTAGTGAACAAATTACACCTTAGCACAAAGGGCACGTACTGAAGGAAACCGAGCTTCCTACGCTCCTGAAACACAGTAAAAGCGTGAGGATGCTTGTCTCTTTGGGGACCGTGCTCCATCTGCCCTGTGGTTTGAGAAAGCCTGTTGGTTTTTTTCCCTGGGATGATCTGTTCAGGGTCTTTCCCTGGATGACATCTTTTGCTCCTGATAGCCACACTCCATCCAACTCCTCCATTCTGTAGTCGTGGCCTTTCTTCTTTGAGGATGAAAGAATTTCCTATGGTTTTGGATTTCATCTGCTGCCTCCAGATTTAAGCAGGGTAGGATGGGCTCCTCAGCTACTGAAATAGGCACACCATCGTGCATCTTTCCTGTCGGTCTTGGGATAGTCTCTCTAGCCAGAAAGAAGCTAATCTGAACCTCACCTTGTGTTTCATCAGCTCTGTTTGCTTTGTTTGCTTTGATTGTTTTCTCACAAAATGTTTAATTTCCTGCTGGTCCACTGTGGTGATAATACTTTCAACGTATGGAGAATAAGGAGAAGAGTACTTTCATCGCTTCTTTGGGAGAGGTGTGTTTGGTTGTGGGTTTTTTTTTTTTAATGTTAATACCTGAGATGGGGGAAAGTCCCAACTGGTTCCACTTCAACAGGCCTTGCAAAGGCAGTTTCTAAATAGGAGTGCATTTGGGAGGCTCCTGCTTAAGAAAGCACTCAAAATCCAGTTGTCTTTATTGCTAGTCAGGTTAGCTTACAGTAGCTAATGTGGTTAAGAAAAGATCACAAAAGTGAGGGATTTTAAAACTCTTTTTACAGTTCTTCAGTGTCAATCCACAAAGTTAATCCTAATGTAAACAAAGAATAACACGATTTATATGCCACTAAATGCAAACTTGTGATATTGCAGAACGCTGCAATGGTAAGGTTTGCTCTAAATACAATCTGTTCAGTTTTTATGTCCTTACACCAGCTGGAAATGCAAGCTCTCTTACCATGATTTCAAATATTGATTTGGTTAGCACACATCAAAACATTACCTTAATGTATTAAGCAGAATGTTTATTTTTGGGTTTCACACTTCCAAACCTTTTAACACCTTAATGTGCTCTTGCATTTTGTTGCACTCCTAATTATTTTTTCCCCTCTTCACCTCTGCAGTTTATTCTTACGTTGTTGAAATCTAACCACATGAATAATGAAACAAAGCTAAGCACGCTGCCTCCAACAGAATACAATTTCCTTCTTGTATATGCTTACAGAACCACAGGCCACAGAGTACAAAATTCCAGTAAAAAAAGTAGCTGTGTTTACAATTTGTGTAATGCATTTGACTGTCGCATGATGGTCTTAAGTTGAATGAGAGGCAATTTTATACTCAAGTATAGGTACATACAGTTTTAACTTTTAAAAATATATATCCTCCAACAGAATACAATTTCCTTCTTGTATATGCTTACAGAACCACAGGCCACAGAGTACAAAATTCCAGTAAAAAAAGTAGCTGTGTTTACAATTTGTGTAATGCATTTGACTGTCGCATGATGGTTTTTGGTTTTATGTTGGGTGATTTTCTATTCAAGTATAGGTACATACAGTTTTAACTTTTAAAAAAATATATTTCTCTTACTAACAGCAGTGACTTTCTTCATCTTTATCTAATTGTGTTTATCGGTAGAATAGAAATGCACATGTCTTAGAACCAAATATATTGTTCTCTCTCTTCCTCTTCATAAAATGTTGGCAAACTTTATGTCAGTAAAACCTGGAAATATCTTTTGTCCCCATGTATGTATGTGTTGATTTTTTTCAATTGCTAATTCATGCCCTTCTTTGTAAAGGTGAGGTTGGAAAAGAGGTGTGTACAACTCTCTAGGCAGATGTTAAAAGCATTAGGATTTGCAAAGTTTTGAGAAGTCGGACATCTTTTAATAACCCTGTAGGTGCTCAGTGTTTTTACTGTTCTCATAAGCAATGGCTATTCATGAACCAGGAAACATCAGTACCAGGACGGTGCCAGACAGTTGGACAGAGAATGATTAAGGGATGAATACCTATTTTGCTTATCAACTTATTTTTCTCCAGTGTAATAATTATATGTATCATGCTACATATATCTTTATTTTGGCTGGATGAGAAACGTTGACTAGTGATAATTTTCACAAATGTCTACTTGGATTCTGACTGTCTTTAGCGCTTTGGTTTTCATTGTTAACGACTCTCCTACTAGCTGGTCCTCCCTGCAGGTGGAGCAGCGTTTGGGAATAGCGTGTCTGTGGTAACACAACCGAAATTTCTATTTGAACATAAAAAAATTCCCCAAGAATTTGTGTCTGAGTTCCTGTATATTCACCAATTGCGGAATAGAAACAGTATCATGTGAATGATGCATCCAACCAAAAGAGACTAACGGAGCTCGTATTTCAGCTCTTGTTCGGAAGCTGCTTATTGCTGCAAGTTGAGAGCTAGGCTAGTGAAACGATTCAAGAAAATTACACGTAGCTTGCAGGCCACCTCACATGTAGAATTATTATTGCATGTGACTGCTGTGAGTGGGTCAGCTTTAACAGCTGCAGCTATGCACCCTGGTACAAAGGGGAGAAAAGCCTGATTGTTTTTGTATAAAGCACAATATTTTTACCCAAGTTCTGCGTTGAATGGTGAATATGATTTTAACCATTGCGAATGGAATGAGAAATAACCAAAGATTTCCACTTTGTGAAGAATCCCTATTGGTCAGTCACAAGTTTGACAGTTGTGGAGGCTTGTCAGAGGAATGCAGCTTGTTGAATTCCCTTCTTTCCACTGGAACGTAACAAAAGTTCAAGTAACGTGGTCAGTGGAGAAAAGTATTTTAAAAATCATGTAGGGAAGTATAAGCTTTCTTAAACGTTTGGGAGGGGGCTGCTTGTATTTTGTATTGGTAACAAGTAGGGCAGATGACTGTTTGCTTTTCAGAGGGCTGAGCAGGTTCGTATGGAAGTAATTCTGAGTGTTGCTTTCATGTTAAATTTGCAGTGGACCATCCAAAATGCCACTGGTCTCTTCAAAGCAGTATCACCCTTTCCCCCAATCCAAAAAAACTAACTAAAAGAAATGTGCATCCTTCCATAGAGCCGTGAAAGCAGTAGAAGGTAGAACATACTGAGAAAACAAATTCTACCCGGTTAAAAGAGAGGAGCAAACAAAGTGCCCGGCTTGACCGGATAATCAGGACGCCCTCGTATCAAAGGAATATTACACCTGTTCTCATGTTAATTTTGTGCGGTACGGCAATATGGCATGAGAACCTCTTCTGAGAAAGGATCCATGTTCTGGTAGCGACCAGAAACAACTATTTCTCAGTTCCCCACCCCCTGGAGGCACATAAGTTGATGCTAAGAACTGTTTCCTTAGTTGACGAGTGGCTTTCTTGTGGCTACAGTTGCTCCTCACCTGACATTGATGTTCACGCACATCGCACACAGGCTGGCCTGGGTCGTGCTAACAGAACCGTCGGCAGTGCGGCACCGCAGGTTGGCATCCCACGCTGACGGTCCCCAGCGCGGGCAGGTCTGGCACGGGCTGTCCTTTGCTCTGCAGGCCCGCTGACGCAGGCTCCTTGTGAAGGGGAGGGTCGGAGTGGATGTTCCAAGTGGAACGTGAAGAAGGGCTTTTATTTCTTCCGAGTCAATGCAAAGTGTTAGAATTGTGTAGCGTACCATCTAGAACAACCCAGTGAACAGGAAAATAAACAGCTAAGTGGATGCAGAAGACTTTGACTCATCTGGCCCCAGGTTTTTCAACAGTGTCAAGTGATTTTTCTATCTAAGAAATTTCCTTTCGCCGCTGACTCGAGCAGTGGTATGTGTTAAGAACCAGCTGAAACTTTTGCACTAAACTCTGCAGAATCTCCTATTATGTTGGTGAAATTCTCTCCCTCTCCCTCAGACAAGCTATAACTTCTGAATTTACCAATCCTGTTGGTAGGGAAAGTGGAATTATTAGCACGGAGATACCTAGTTTTCTAGAAATAAACCAGAAAGTGCTGGAAATCTTCCTTGCTGCTCGAAAATCGGTGGGGTTTCAGGTTGTTTAGCTGTTGGTAGGCAGGACCCCACAGGTTTGGGGTGCTTGTTTGGATGGCACTTCCAAAGCCACCAGAGCTATCCCCTCCTAATACGGTTGGAGCTTGTGGTTCTGGACGAGCCGCTAGCTCTAAACTGGAGCATGCTCATAAACCACCCCCATTTGTATAATGCAATGAAGGAACAAGGAATATGAAAACACAGCTTCTGAGATCTCTGTGAAAGATTCTTATTATCCTGCCCCAGATGGCACCAGCTGTACTCCTGGACCAATACTAAACGACTGTGGCTTGTGCCAAATATGTACTTGAGTGGGCTGTACATGCCCTTTACAAATAGAAGTTGAATGTTAATAGATACTGAATGAAACCCATTGCCAAACCAAACAGAGCCCCTGGATATATACAGGGCATGCAGGGAAATTATACATTTCGGCAACGCTTGCTGCAGAATGCGTGCAAAGGATTTCAAAGTGTTGGTGGATTTAATGTGGTCGTTGCTAATTCTCTGTATGCTAATAGCTCTGTGAAGATGCAGGAAGAAGAATGAGGAGAGGTTAAAAGACCATTGCACTGATATCATGTAAATTCAGGATAGGGTCAGCGTATGGTGTTGTAAACAACATCACATCTCGGAGTACATGGAGTTCTGATCCTTTCAGGTATTCGAGCCTTTGTCTGCTGATATAACGCTTGCCTGTCAGCCCCACGGTCAGAGGCCCAATCTTTTTTTCTTCACTTGCTGAAAAGGTCCCAGCGCCACATCGGGGCAACATACTGGCTGCCTATTCTCCTTCCCTATGGAACGCAATCACTGGACAACTCTGCTATAATTCACTCCCTGGCCAGCCCTTTGAAAAGGTGGGCTGCCTCAGTGCTGTTAGCCCAGCAAGATAAATCATGTACTCGAAATTAACTTCCATTGAAAGGAAGGGGTGGAAGAAAAGCCGACTGGTCAGGCGGAGCATGCTAAAGAAAAGATGACTAGAGTTGATAAATGTCATTGCGGATAATTTGGGGGCTGTGATTAAGATCTTATCTAGGTAGGAAGTAAATAGAAAAGACTTAATAAAAGTCCTACCCAGGGATCCGTCCTTATGAACTTGTGAAGTTTTAATTTTTTTTTAAGTGAATATTGAAGAGAGCACCAGAAAGGTCTTCATTAAAGGGAAAGTTGTTTTCAGGGTACTGCCTAAAGACATTTAAAAAGCGCCTGGGTGAAACTGTACATCTTCCCCCCAACTCCTTTTTCTTTTCCAAAGGAGAAAGAAAGCATCTTTGTCTAAAAATCCCTTTAAAAAGTTAAAGGATAAACAACTGGGGGAGAACTGATGAGGATTTCTGGGTAACAATCACCTGTTTTTTCTCTTCTCTTCTCTTTTTCTTCCTTTAATGAATGGGCTTTACTGCCATAAAATTCCCTACAAATAAAATGTAACCTTATCCCCAATATGTGTAAGGGAGAGAATGCAGAGGCCTGTTTGTCCATAAATTCACATACTGTTCGCTCAGAAAGCATAAACTGCCTCCTATTTTTATTGTACTGGCTAGAATTTGCTTTTATTATATTATTAGCCGTAGTTTGCCTTTTTTTTTTGGTTCAACCAATTACTTCAGCAACCTGCAAGCAGTGAGCAGAAAGCGGTAGTAAACTCAGTTAACATCTGTGAGCCTGAGTGACAGGGATCCAGAGCCCAGTGTGAATTCCCTGTCACTGGAGAGGCGGGGAGCCCCCCCTCCTCCCCTCCCGGTATTTGGCTGGTAGTACTGCGGGCACTGCCTTTACAACGCGGAGTGAGCACAGACAATCCTTAACAGCTGTACAGCTGTTTTCTGTGTATAGACTTCTGTTAGCTAATGAGAATGTTTAAAACTTTATTGAAGAGTGTATCCTCTGATCTATAACCTACCTAATCCAAATCTCTAAGGGATATTGAACTGCTAGAGGTTTCCAGAACCCCTGAAATGCCACCTCCTAAATTACCCAGGCTTCTTATTTACTTCCTCTGTCTTTTTTTACTGCGTTCCCCAGCATATAGAACATATTTCGATACGAAAACTGGTAATACGCTTTAAAAAATTTGAAAAAAAGAACAGATAAGGGCACAGGGAAAGGAGATGTGAAGAGCCAGGGGCACTATTATCACCTAGACTCGAGCAAATCAAGTTTGGAGAACTTGGGAGATAGAAAAAGAAATTGGGGTGACTCTAATTCCTTTGTGTCTCAAAGTACTCTTCCTGCTGTTCCAAAAAGAAACAGGAAAAGGCAAGAAGAACAACTAGTTACAAGCCATATGTCTTTCAGAAGGACTCTGATGTTGAGTAAATTATTATACAGAAGTGAAGGACAGAAGCAGAACCTGCACTTGCAAAGTGCTGTTGTTGTGCAGTCGGACCAGCAGCTGCGTCGTGAAGGAAGCTTTGGTGTGATGGGGCCATTTCGCAGAAAATAAGACATTTCCAGAGCTCGGTTGAAGCTGGTCTTTGCCGATACATTTTTCTGTGTGTGCAGAGGTCAGTGTGATACACACTGCGCTTCAGTTGACTAAATATAATGGTAAACCTACCCAATTGCAGGTGTGGGATGGGGAGGGCCCGATCCCATTCCACAGATGGCAGTGGAAAGCACTCTGCTGAGCCTTGGGAAAGGAAAAGGATAACCAATATTGTGAGGCTTTTATGAGAGCTGTACCAGTTTTACTAGGTATGCTGGCTAGAAGGTGTGTTAACTGCAGTTTCAACTCCTAGATGCCTGCAGCTTTCTTTGTAATTAAACACTTACTTAAGTGTGTGACTGCGTTGTTGCTTTCTTAGCCTGGGGAGCGTTGTCTTGCTTGTATTTATTTTAAGATCCTGCAATAACAAAACTTGTCAAGTTCCAATGGAGACTGCAAATTTAAAAAGTGCATATTCCACTCAACAAAAACATTGAATTCTTTCGTAGGAGCAAGAGCTGAAAAATTAAGTCTTTTCTTTCCATTTGTAAATTCCCTGTGTGCTGATGCAGATTTCTATATGTGTATTCACTGTGTATTTACAAGTATGAGCCAAAGTTTAGAGTTTAGTGCTTTATTAAAAGAAATGTCTGCCTTGGGGAATTGGTTAGGCACTGCTTGCCATCAGAGTGTCGTTGGTCACTTGAGCCACAAGAGACTCTGCTGCTCCAATATGGGTTATCCGTATTTTAGAGAAGAAAAAAAAAAAAGGCTATAAATGTTGGCTGTCAGATGATAAACAGATGCTGTTCTCGTGGTGCTTTTCATGCCCGTAAGTGTAGAAATACCAACACTTATGATAACAAAAATTTTTGTGCAAGCTAACTACCATTTATACAGCCAGTAGTGAACGATAAGGTAGATGAAAATGATTAAATGGAACTTTCATCAGACTTTGGAGAGATGTTTGTGAACTGCGTTATGAAGTGCAAACATCTCTTAAATATGAAACATAAAAAAGAAAACTTCAAGTTTGTAATACAACAAACACGCAACGTGCTGCTGTGTTTTATGTATCTGAACATTTTCTGCAAGCTGTCTGCTCTGCTTTTCATAACTGATGATAGTGCAGGTATTGCCATTCTTCCTTTAAAGAAATTTTGAAGGTAGTTACTGAGCTGGCTGGTCTTCTCAAGTATTCTTATTGAATCAAATCACCTGCCAGTCTTCTGCTGGCCTGTCTTTTTCATATGTTTGCTGTAGAAAATTAAATGTTCTTTAGAAATTTCTCCACCGAAATCTAGTTTCGAATACAAAAAATATCCTTATTCAAAACATATTTTGAGTCTAATTCACGAACGCTTTCCAAGCTATCGACATCATCATTTTCCAGTGATCTCACCAGCAGGTCAAAATCTCCCTCGTTAATGACTCTGAGAAAACTGTGGACCCAATAAACTCCGTGTCAGGTAAAGAATACAGTGAGGATTGGAAAGTGACAGATAAAGCAAATATCCTGCTCCTAAACAAACACAGCAGGACAGGAGAAGATGACAAATGATGGGATTGTGTCAGCTTGAAAACAGATTGGACTAATGGCATGCTGGACTTTGCACTCCAGGGGATCAATACTCTATCAGGCAGGAGAGCTCGAGACCTTGTGAATAGCGTTTGTATGGACAGAAGAAAGATATTTGCTGATAGCGTGTGTGTTTGTTGCTTGCACAGCGCTGTCTCCAGTGCACGGTAAAACTTGAATGTAAGCCTAAAAGGGGAATTCTGTGCAGTACGATTTCTACAGGCTGAGGGGAACCTTTTCTTCTGGGAGTCCTTCCTTCAATGCTGGAAACAGAGATGTGGCAGTCTGTGTCTCTGCGAAGTTCGTGTGCTGCTCTGGGGCTGCCAGGCTTTGGGCTCACTTCGTTTCTTTCTTTCAAACCTTCTCTTTTTCTGGTTTTGCTTGGGGGCAGGGATGTGGAATTGTGTACTTCTGAAGAGAAAAAAAAGGTTTATTTCTTGGACCTTAAGGCAGACTGTGCAGATAAAAAGAATACATTTTTTTCCTGTCTTTGTCCACTTCTGTTCCCAAAAACCTCCAGCTGGTATAAACCGGGTTCGCCCTATGTGGAACTCAGAAAAACTGATGGGATGTGATTTTTCTATGCTATTTAGCTGCATGATGCAGAAATATGCCCCTTCTTCAATACAAATATGCATTTACGTATATATGGGGAAAAAAATAGCTGGCAGTCGTTTAGGATAGGCAGATTTTTGTCTGTGTGTTTGATCTCCAGACAGTGGGTGTAATGCTGAGCTGCAGGCAAGTGGGGTGTCCCAGTGTCAGCGGTCAGGAGCCCTTCTGCTGTTCCCCAAGCACTATCTCCTTGTCCGGCAGGATTTCTCTGTTACCTGGGCCTGCTCTCATTTTCACCTAAAGAAACATTTCCGCTAGCGGGGGCCACCAGAGGTGTAAGGCTAAAGATTTGGTTTCAATAGCCATGTTCTTTTCAGCTGCTGGTTGCACTGAGGACTTAAAATTTGCGTTAAGCATTGTGTTGATTTTCTCTTCATCTCCCACGAGCAACAGAAAGCAGGGGATGTGGTCTATGGGCTCTCTAAAAGGGAATGGTGCTCACAACTGAAGAGGGGAGTTCCCCAGGGATAAGGTGATGCAGAAGAGAACCCTTCAGGAATCTCAATAGCTCTTGCAGGCCTGAACAAAGGTAGATATGGTCTCCTCTTCCCTTCCTTCTCTGGGAAAACAAAAAAGAAAAAAAAGGCAGTTTAGGGCTTTTGGGGGGGGGCAGTGGAGGAAGAGAAGTAAGAATGAGTGCATGTTCGTGTGCATGTTCATGTGCAACACTGAAATGCCACTGTAATAAAAGGAAGGGAAGAGTTTGAAAAATGCCTTGAGAAGTGAGGAATGTGGAAGCCACCCACTGCCTCCGAGCAGGGTGTGCACTTCTACATCTCTTCCCAGAGCAGGCAGGAAAGCTCAGACTCCCTCTCCGAGGAGCAGGCTGCACCTGGGTATATCAATTGCTGGTGCTCAAAAGCCTTTGGCATAACCCTGTCAAGCTTTTAAGTTTTCTGCCCACCGCCACCCGCAGCCAACACGTGTTTTTTAGGGGCCAGTTTGGGGTTTTTTTTTTCGTTTTGTTCTTAAGTAAGGCTCTCGAGACTCCTCCCTGCCGATTAGCAAGTCCAGAGTCCTGCTGTGATTGCCACCCCAGGCTGCACCCTTCCTTTCCTTCCCTTTCTAGGGACCGCGAGACAACCCCTTCCCCTGCACCCGATAAAGAGCGTGCAGCCGGACCCACGGCACGGAGGGGCTTGTCGGCTTTCAGCTGCGAGCCAGAGCGGAGGGTGGTCGCTCCATGGCAGACAGACGCTGAAGCCTTGCTGTGGCAATTTTATATATTACACCAGCAGCAAGGAGATTTAATCTGAAGGCTTTGCGAAGCTGAAAGTTTCCTGATGGGCCTCTTTTGCGTTTGAGTGTTCAGACTCAGTCCCGTCCCTCCTCTTTTCATGTCTCAAAAGCCTCCAACAGCTTTGGGAAGAGCAATGGAGGCGATTGCCCAGGGCTCCGGGCTGGTGGGGGCACCCCCTGGGCGGGGCTGGGGAGCCCTGTAAGTCATCCTGGCTCTGGGCTGCACCCTGCCTGGGGGGGTGAGTGCTGACCCCAGCTATAGCCTGAAGCGAGGCCCCGGGCATCTTCCTGTAAAATGCACCTTATTTGCTACGTTTTAGTATGTTTTATTAAAAATATGTATTTCTGTCATTTTGAGAGTTTTCCCCTTTCATCTGGCATGCTCGGAAGGGTTAACTATTTTCTGATAAATTGCACTCTTTTTAATAGCAATTAGTTGTTTACCTGAGCTAATAAGATTAATGTCGTATTGAATATGGAAAAAAAATCCCTTGGACAGACCAACACATGCTTTTAGATTTATATGCTAATCACCACGAGCCTGAAATTAATGCTAAGGAGACATTGCAGGAATGCTTTTGCTTGATCAAGAAAACAGAAAGAATTAAGAAACTTCAGTATGACCTTATATATCCCATCCTACAGATCCCATCGAAGGGCTCACAGGAATGGAATCAGTAGGACTGCTCTTGTGAGCAAGGGTTTGTAGGATCAGCCTCGAAAATGTGTATTTTTAACTTTGAAAGGTCAGGTTCAGAACCCAGGAGATCCGTATATTGCTTGTGCTTTTCCAAGGTGTTTATTCAGCTTTAAAGTCTCTTCAGAAAGAGAAGGAAAGAAAGCCTCTTGTGTGCCTATCAGTTTCTCTGTTGATATTTCTCTCTACCCATTTGATATTTTAGATAAATAGGCATTATCTCATCTGAAGGAACTCTTTGGAAGGCAGCAAATATTTTTTATTAGAGTCTAACAAGCTGCTATTTTAGAAATGATATATAACTGTGCTATGGAAAGGCGAGGTTTATATGAAGGCCATTTAATAAAAAAAGCAAATTAAATTCCAAGAAAAATATATAGAAATAAATCATGGAGAAATTTAGCCATGAACAATGTAAACACTTTTAATGGTGTAGTATTTAATTAAAATCAAGTATTCTCAGTTTGTGTAGATGTACTAGAATGCACATGAGTAGCAATAACCTATACAGACACTTTGTAAAATAAAAGTTTAAAAATAAATGCATTTCAGCCTCTGAAAGGCTGTGCATATTCCCCCTACCTTCCTTGTCTCATAAACACTGATGCAATGCAAATTAAGAGTTGATGAAATTGATGAAGCTTAAATGGAAACACGGTACTACCGGACCCGTACAGAAAAAAAAGCTCTGCAGATATGTTCCCTGCACACACATCCTTCATAAATGTGAAAGATTTGATTAAATTCCTTAGGATATGCTAAATACCAACTTTCACTTCTGCTTGCTACGATTACTGCACTTCCAAGTCATCCAGCGGCAGCCTCACAGTAGTTCTCACAGCACATGCAACTCCCGAGTTACATCTTGTGCAATGTATGAGGGCAAACTGGGGAATTAGGACGGCCAAGATTTTATTCCTACCTGTACCGTGCAGTAAATTAAGAGCCTGCAGCAAACCAGTCTCTGTGCCCCAGCTGCAGCCGCACTTCCTAACCCTGCCTGCTTACCTTGCCAGGGTGGGGGGTCCCTATTGTTTTCATACCAATAACACATTCTGAGGGCACTAAAGAAGCTGAAAGGGAATTGCTAAGGCATAAGAGCCATTATGAAGCTGGAATTTGCTTCTTAAAAACTTTTTTGACTGACATCCTCTCCCCTCTTTCCAAGACTACTGGAGAGGAGGGAATGCTCAGATACCTTGGTTTTATTGCTGGAGGCAAGGAGGTTAGAGAAGAGAGAGTTGCCAGTTAAGGACCTCTGCTCCATGGGAGCTGACCTGGCTTAAAATCAGATTTGGGGGTGCGTATTGGGGTGGCGGGGGCAGGCAGAGAGAAGTTTAGTCTCAGTATTGTCTGGCTGGCGTGGTTACTGACATGATCTCACTGCTTCTGGTTGTCAGGCAGTACTAAAATAGTAGAAACGATATGCTGAGAATGAGAAAGTGAAGCCATTTTACATATATTTCAAATGTTGCCTCTGTTTTTCTGAATTTTCTTGAACACCAGCAATTTAAACCAACTAACAAGCAGAAAAACCCTCTCTTATTATCTTTTCTCCTTTTTCTGTAATTTATGCATAACGTGTGCTCAAAAAAGCTAGAGGAAAAAGGAGTGTTTTGCATTTATTTTGGCTTGTCTTTCCTTGTAACACGGTTGCTTGGGCCAGAGAAATTGCACGTCATATGGGTGGTGGGGTGGGGACAAGCTCTGAGAATCCCAAGAAATGCTTACATGCCTTTTCTGCTTAGCTTTAATAATAAATGCATTGCTTCACTGAGACATTAATTGGAATTGGTTGATGTAAATAATAAATTAAAGCTAATTCCCTGCTCAAGTATCTCAAAGGAATCTACTAATTCTGTTTTCTTTAAGAAAATCAGAAAGCTTGGACGTGTCTGTGACCAAAGCTAGTGGCCAAAGGATTCCTCACCTGTGCAGCACAAGGAATTTGCAGGCCCGTATGTGTATTGCACGAAATAAGGACACTTCACATTTTCAGAAGCATTTTGTCTAAAATAGGAACTCTGAAAAGAGCCTAGATGCACGTTATGAGTTATCTGTGGCGTATCGGGCTACTGCAGCTAGTTACCTTAACAGCCAGCTGCACATGAAGGAAAGTATGCGCGTTGTATTTGACAAGTAAAAATGCATTGAATCTGCCACAGTCATTTGTCTTTATTGTAGCCCTAATTTGAATGAAAGCAAGTGCTAATAGAGGACACGGTTTAAGAAAACTCTGCACATTGGCATAAATATCTTGCAGAGGGAGAAACTTGTAGTATGATTTAACATCCTGGTTTATCTTTGCTCCTGGCAAAGTTTGCTAGCATGGTGATGCTGGTTCCTGCTGCAGTTTTTATCAATGCATAATGCTTCCTATTCCCCCGCCCCCCTCCAAACTTCCCTAGTGAATTCATCTAGAAACATATCGATTCCATGCTGCGACAGAGGGGGACAGTGCCCTGCTCTGAAGAGAGCTCTCGCTGTTTCCCTTTTATGAACAGTCACAGACTGTGTCTGTCAGCATTGCTTGTCCTGTAGTACGTCTTCCTTGTGATTCACAATACGAGCTGCTCATCAAGGCAAGATAGACGTGTTAAATAAAGTGCCATCAGGCCTGCTCGCTTGCACAGTGGTAGCCCATTGTTCTGCCATACGCGTGAGCTGGGGATGGGTTTGTCCCTTTGGAATCCCTTTTAATTATCTTTAACATGATTCCAGCTTGAAATGATATTTCAATTGAAAAGAACTCGGGGGACAATTACCTTCTTCCGTGTCTTTGTAAATATTCATGTGCTGATTTGTTCAGATGGGGAGTGGGGGTAGGAAGTGGGGACAGGAAGAAGTGGGAAGAACCTGACAATTTTAAGTGTAAACATTAAGACCTTGGGTGGAGTAGAACTAGAACCAAAAGCCACCTACCTGCAAAGGTGTGTTTTAGGGTCGGTTTTTTTCCTTCCTTTTAAGTATTTTTAATGCAATGTAAAGTGAAATGCAACTATTCTTTGACCAAATTCAACAAGTGCCAGGGCTGTAAAGATCTGTTGTGCTGTTGGGGAAGGCAGCCAAATGATAGAAACTGTCTTGTGAACGAAAATCAGCTGCTCCATTTCCCCCCCTTTCCCCCCCTCCCCCCCTTTCTTCCTATCTTCCAATACAGATACTAGTATTTTACACTGTATTGAAGAACCTGATGCACGACTCCCCAAGGTCTTTGAAATTGGTTTGGGATCTAGTTTTGGTGACCACCGGGTGGTCTTTTTCAAGCACAGACCTCTGGTAGCCCTGTGGGCACTCTGAGTTGTGGGCTTCCCTCCAACCCATGCTGCTGACTAGATGCTAAACTCCCTTGTGACTGTAACTTGGCAAGTTTGTGCTAGGTAGTATCTGAAGACCAAGGCATTAATTTGAATTCAGATCTCTAGAGAAGGATGCTTTGTGCAATCAAACCCCTCCCAACCCTCTAAGAGCAATGTTAAGGCTTTTAATAGCATGCTTTCTGGGTCCCATAGGAGGCTGGGGAAAATAGAACTGCTTTTAACAGTCAGGTTGTAGTTTAAACACCCACCCCCCCCAACAAACCCTAAATAATTAAAAAGATGGATACAGTCTGTTTTAGAGCTCTTGTTTATTCAGTATTATTTAATTTCACAAATATTAAGTTTCCCTTTTCCATCATCAACACCCCTCCCACGGGATGCAAGTTACCACCAATTTCATTCTTCTGAAGCCTCATTAATGTCACCAGTTGTTCACTTTGACTTATGGGCTTAAATTACCAGAGACTGGAACAAGTGTAAATATAGTTGGGCTGCCCTTGAAAAGCCCATCCACACTTAAAACTTCTGCAGTAAACAAGAGCTGAGAAAGTCAGGAGGCTACAAATGTGGTTGGGGTATTAAGATAACTCCCTCAAAAACTCCTTGGCAGTGGACAGGAGCTAAACCAAACAGTGTAACGATACCAGTTGTGATAACATAGTAAGACCAGAAGATGGACGGGTACTGGGCGCAGAAGAAATATAATGCTAAATACCTAAGCAAAAGCAAAGTAGATGGGTAATTGATGACTGTTCATTCCTCACTTGTGTTTGCAGCACAAGGACTGTTGCTGCTGACAAGGAACGCAGGTGTCTGCTCCTAATTACACAAAGCATTTGTGGCAAAAGTTGGCAGGGCAGCTAGGGTGTAAGGCTCATAGTAATGACAGAAAAAATCATGGATTAAATGGGAATGGTGAGGGATGTAGGACACCCCTCGCCCCATATTTCTGAAGTTGTTTCCCCTAGCAGGGGAAGGATAGTTAGAGCCCACCCAAGGGTGAGGGTGTAGCACTGCTGGTTTCTCACAGGGTTTTTTCTATTGGGCCAAAGAATATTTACTTGAATGCTGGGGAGAGGCGCTAAACCAAGAAACACACACAACTGGCTGTCATTCTTTACTTTCTCCTTAGATGTAGTAGTTTACTGTACACGTGTTGTTGACTTTTATGTTCTGTGCCTTTTAAAGCTTCAAGCTGTAAAATAGAATGTAATTACTAATGAAACACATGCAAGTAATGGGTACTCCAGACTGTAGCATCAGATGAGCTTCAAATTAGGAGGAGGCTGAGTGCTTTTAAAGAAATACAGCAAGGGGAAAAAATGGGTTGCACATAGAGACGGTCAATGATCCTTAGGCTGAGCAACACACACGTGGAAATATTTCCTGAACCTCACAGTTTTACAAGAGAGTTTATAATATTGGCACCACAGTGGGACGATGATTTAGTAAGAAAAAACTTGTATTTGACTCACGTGCTTGTGGCATAATGAACATAGCCACAAGAGTTAAATAATTTCACACGCAGACATTAAGCTGTTAGTACAATAGTGAAGTATTAAAAGTTTCATCCCTGCTATTTCTTCTCTGAAGAAGAGCTCTTTGGTGTTTAGATCAGCAACAGGATATAATAAACTCGTTAACATGTCAAAAATCTTGTGTTGGGAAAACCTACGTGGCTGGTCTCTTCAGTTTTGTTGTGCAGTAAAACGCAGCAATTAGTGCTGTGACGGGAGGACAGGCTGGAGGGAACAACCCAGACGTAGCCAGGGATGACTTGGCAAGGCATTACCAGGAAGTCCCGCCTGGTTTCCAATATAATGTGTATGACGCCAGCGAGACATGAAAATGTATGTTAACAGAGTGCTTACACAAGTGTTAGACATATAAAGAAACCAGGATCTCAGAAGTACAAATGCACTCTATGTGCAGATACAGCCAAGCATTGCGGGTGTATAAAGATGAAGGACAAATGGGATTTTCTAGTACAAAGTTTTTCTGGTAACAGACAATATAGATTTTTGTTGCATCTATTTTTTTATTTGTTTTAAAGGTCTGAAATTGCCAGCTGTTTGGGCAATTTATACAAGCTACAAATGTTAATTAAAAACAAAACAAACCAACAACAAGCAATAGGAAAAAGTTCCTTGATAGGGAACAAAAACATTCTTGTTGAGGCCTAATAGAAGTTTGAGCTTTGTCCTAAAGCTCTCTCTAGTCTGCAGTGCCTCTCGCTTATTGAATAAGTGAAATGAAGCCCTTGGCGAGAGCTAGTAAGTGTGGGACAAAGGGCAGCAGTGAAAAATGAACACAGTTTCAAAATGCAGAGAAACAGATGTGAATCTGCAACAGAGAAAAGGAGGAAGGGAAGCCCATTACAGAGACCATACCAAGGGCAGAATTTAAAGCTGCAAAACGTTTTGCTTACCATGTTGCTCACACCACACAGTATTTTACAGACTCGTCCTCTTCATTATCTCTGATAGTAGGGTATAGAGAGGCCACTTCCCAAACAATGTCGAACATCTGAAGATTCTTGAGGAATATGCATCAAAAGACCCCAGGCAGGGCGGGGGGAAGGAGAAGGTGGGCGCTTATTAAGTCCTGCTAATGTTAGTGATGTATTGAGTGAAACATCATGAAAAATGAAAGCAAATCCTACTATAATCTTGACAGAACAAAAGGCTTTCAGTTAAAATAGAAAAATGCTAAGGCGGTATATATCAAACATAACTTTTATATTAAATGTGCATGTGGTAGAATATGGATCACATTATAAGAAATGTTGTTTGGCTTTTTTTCTTCAACAAGCACCTAAAGCTCTTGCTTGGGAAGCATTTGGACAGTGCGCTGCTTTCTGTTCGTAAAATTAGATTTTCTTGTGTTTTGTAATTACGAGGGATTTGCCCATCTGCGCTTGGAAGAGAAAAAATTTTGCTCATCAGTCATTAAGTACAAGGTTTACATGTCTAGCCTGAGTGAAAGTAGCTGTACTTCTCATTCATCTTTTCTTGACAGGATAAAACCAATATATTGAAGCAGTTATTCTTCTTTTTAAAAATCCCACCTTTTATAACCACTTAATGGTATCAAATTTATCTGATGACTCAGTTTCTTTGAGCACAACTTCCCCAATTCTAATTACTGCAACCTTTTGTTCTAAGAATAATAAAATATAAGCCAGAGTTGGCACAGGAGCAAAGTGCCCCCTAGCAAGAGTCAAGTGCTTGCAAAGAAAATAAAACTCTCCCAGTTCCTCCTTGAAGTCCAGTAGCTCTCGCAACAGCAGTTGTTTCCTTTAATGCATTTAATTTGTCACAACTGGAAAAAAGTCTTTTAAAATACCTCTATCCTTAAAAGTGAATGTAGTCCTCTTTGGCTCATCTAGCTTGGTGCCGAAGTCGTCATCTTGGCAGTGAAGAGAATTCATGTATTAGTTTAGGGCTCAAGCAACATAAACAAAACTCAAGTGGCTGGAGGGAAAAAAGGATCATTATGTGAGTGAAAAAAATTAAACATCTTGACTCAACAAATGCTACAGTCCTGTCTTATACCATACTGTCTGTATGCCAAGTTACAAAAAAGTCATCTGACTTAAGCGGGGGGAGAAAGGGAAACAGGGTATATGTTTCAATGTGCAGAAACGTAATACAGTAAAAAAGTGGAAAGGATTTTTCTAAATATAATTTTTTCAGCTCTTTTTTTTTCCCTTTTATGTCTTTAGAACTGTTTCAGTTTAAATATAGTTGTGCCAAATGCAAATAAGGGTTGAAAAGGAAGTTTATATTCCTTATGATAGTGGGAAAAAACAAAACAAAACTCAAGCCGATTTCTTTGACTGTCCAAGGAGGGCATCGTGACATGTTGGGCCGTCTTCTAGAAAGAAACCATGACAGATTGGAGGGAAAAGATTTCTCTATCCATCTTGTTATGTCACCTCTTATAAATCAACATATCTTAATTAATTACATTCTTTTCATACCGAGACTTTAAAATTGATGAGGGTGTGCCAGTGTGTATTTATTGCTCATTAGCTGCATGACTCTACAGAGTTTCTGTACTCTATTCCCACATGTTTAAAAACTCTGCAGCATACTGTGGACATCTCATTTTACTTACTGTATGGATAATTGTCTCAGTCACGGTAACTTAATTGTGTTGCTATCCTGCAGCAGACATAGGAGATGCATAAAATTATTCTCTGTGTGTGTATGCAGTTTTACCTGTCACATGCATGCACATAAATATCTGTACCTAAGTGGGCATACTTAAGGACCTCAGATTAATTCCACTTAAGAACAACAGCATATTTGGGAGATCAGATGCATGTATTTTGATTGCTTTTCTCATTTATAAATTAAATATGAAGTCAGCAGCCAAAGGGTTAATTCTGTATGATATCAGCAATAGCTGTTCCTTAGACAACCCCACAATGCAGAAGGTCACATACTAAATATTTCTGTCTCTCATTCTGACGTGCCAAAATTTACTTTAAAAAGAAATCAAAATGAAGCTGAAATGGGTCTTCTAACTTAGCTAATAACTAGGCACATTTGATACGAGCTACAGTCTGAACCGCAGAGATTGATTCGAGCAAATAAAACAAGGCAAAGTTTAAAGGGAAGCAGTCTAAAATGAGTTCTGCTGGTGACACTGGAACAGAAACATTTAAGGCTGTGGGTACAGATCGGTGTAGATATCTGGGCAGACCATGCTCGTCCTGTCTCATTATTTCGCCAGTTGTTTGAAGAGCACTAGCCATTCCTGCCAGAGCTGCAAAGGAAATGGTGAGGGGAAGAGGACAACATGGAGAGTTTCCCAGACTACAGCTAGCATGGGGAGATAGCAACCAGATGGAAACTGTCAGTAATAGTGAGGATATTGCTACTGCTGTTTGAAAATGGACAGAGTAAGGAATGAAGGAAAAGAGAGGGGGAAGAGGCTGAGCAAAAGATGGGTTATACTGAGGAGCAGAAGAGGAGATAATAAAAAAGAAGTGGGGAAGGGGTGTGTGAGTAGATCTGGGTTAGAGAAGCCTGGCTCCACAGTGTGCTAACAAACAAGAACTTTGTTACTGAAAAAATAACCAAATATACAAAATTTGTTTTAAATTTACCCAAGGACAAAATGGAGGTCTTTCAGCCTTTGCATTAAAATCCAGACAGATTCGGTCTCCAAAATTCTTAGTAAATAGGGCATTTGCTTGGGACGAAGGTGCAGGTTCAGATTTCTGTCTGCTTAATCTGGAGCTGGAATTTAAACCTGGGTCTCCCTCAGCCTGTCACCTGCCTGAAAACAGCCCCACGTAGGCAGACATAATGCCTCTGGTGCAATAAACACCAGCTCCCCAGCGGAGGGAGGGCACTGGGGAGAACAATTTATTTTCCGGCCTGGCAGTACACCATTTACCTGCAATGAGAGGGACGTAGGTTCAAATTCCCATTCTGTACCAGGCGAGGTTCCCTAACCATCACATTTTTAGCTATTTTGAGGTGGAGCTGTGGTTTGGATGAGAAACTGAGAAAATGTAAACAAAAGTTCCTGCCAGGTGTACCCAAGACTTTCTCTTTATTCTTGGAGCTCAGAAATGCAGAGTGGCCCCAAGCAGGCACCTACTAAGTCAAGTCAGTTTGTCAAAACCAGCAATGCTTCCTCTGTTAAGTGATCCTCACTTAGGGAGAAGGAGGACAGCAACTGAGGGGAGTCAGGTCACTTCCTAGACAATGCTGAATTCAGATCTCAAAGTCCAATTCACTTGCCCGCTCATTACCTGCGAGTTCCCCATGTGCGGGTTTTTTGTGCTGAAAGATGGCTTCTGTCACTCTGCTCTCAGCTCCGAGAGCCACATAATAGCCCAGATGCTGCAATGCCCCGTGTGGCCTCCTGGCTCGTTAGTGCAGTTATCTTGACAGCGCTGGGTGCGCCTCCCTAATTTCTGGACTTTGCAGTCAGGGATGAAGCTCGATGTTTCTACTAAAGATGCATCTCTTGGATGCTATCAAGCATTATTTAAGATACAAGAGAGCTTGGGAGACCAACTGCTTTAAAATGTAACTCGAAGGAGTGTGAATCTGTGCTAAAAGCACGAAGGGTGAAGGGCTGCTGGTGGTTTTTGATGGGAACTGAAGCACTGGGGCTGCTATCAGCCCAGACCTAGAATTTGTTTTGTCCAAACACCAAATTTCTGCACCAAGAGCCAGTAAACGACCTGACAGTGGAAAACAAACATCTGGTCCTCAGGAGAAAAGAGAAGTCAACCCTAATTTAGCTTTTAACAATAACTATTTCTTGTTCTATTAATTGATGCTCAGCATTTTGTAAAATCTGCTACCTATTCCATCTCATGATTTAAAATGCCTGACAAATGAAAATTTTGCAAACTGCTAAAGCACCTTGGCATTTTTTATTTTTGCTGCAAAATACAAAAATATGCTTTAATAATTTGTTTAAAAGAGCTTTTATTTCTTACATTGTATTCTTTAATCTTTGCACTTTAAGAATGAGTTGCTGTACCTGTGGTTTAAGAATGTGCTTAGCTTTGTCCATATGAGGAGTTCCCCTTAAATCGTACCTATGGGGCTACAAACTGGTAAAAAATTAGGAACACACATAAGCATTTTCAAGATTGGGACCTCAGTTTTCTTAAGAAACAAATGCTGGTAAGAAATGGTTTGTACTAACACCCATTCTTTTTAGGATATGAGTTGTTTTTATTGTGCTACTGGATTTTTTGATACATCTTTGTATGCAGAATCCTTCACTCGGGTTACTGGGAATTTCTTTAAATGATGTCAAAATAAAGACTGAAATAAGAACAGTTGAGTTTGGGTGTATCCAGTACAACTCACACTTTGGCTTAATTACTTTGTTTTGACTCTGCTTCAGTGGAGATCTCAGTCTGGTCTCGCAACTTGTTCATGGTTTTCTACTTTATCCAAACTTGTCCGGTCCAGCAACATAATACAATTTATGTATTCTTAGTATAACTGAAAATATTTTCCATGCGTTATAACAGTGACTCTTCAACTGCAGTATGGGTCATTCAGATACTAACATGTTAAGGATGCCAAGATCTCTGTGCTGTCTGTAAACATTACTCCTGAGAGGCAGAGAAATCAAGGCTATTTTCTAGCTTTACTTCCTTTCTTGTTTGTTGACATGAATGATGGCTATTCAGTAACAGGGAAGATCAGTGCATTTTTAGGTGATCTCACATTAAGAGTGAGATTCCTAACTGCAGTTCTCAGGGTCTGGAAGTGCTTGTGAAGCAGAGTTTTAACTTGACCTCTTGTCTAACTAATGATCATGCTTTGCTCTTAGGGCTAAATAGAGCAGCCGCTTTGCAGAGTGATCCCCCTAGCTGGTACCTGCACCTAGAGCTGCGCAGCTCTGTCCTTTTGTTGCAAAGAGAAGGTGGTAACATTAAGAAGGGATGCACTTGGTTGGCGTAGTCTATTTACTTCGAAAATAATGATAAAAGCAGCTCATGAGAAGACGAGCTGAGGTGGAGGTATATAGTTGAAGTCCCCTATGGTCAGGGGTTGCAGTGCCTGTTGGCTGAGGCTGGGAGTAAGATAACGAACGCTTCAGGGTTTTTGCAGCGGTGTCTCTCAGTGGCATAAAGCTCAGCGAACCTCAAAGCCCTCACGTGTGTGCTACATGTAGGGCGCTGGAACCGGCTGCCGGATCCACCACCATGAATGCTCGTTTGCTGCGGGCCAGGCCTCCCTCTGCCTCTAGCCCTTCATCCCGAGTGGGCAGGAGCCTCCCACCGCGGCGTGCCTTGCGCCTGAGCCAGCGGCCTGGGCAGCCGCCAGCAGCGCGTGCTGGGGCGCCCTGGGACCCCCAGGCCCTGTGGCCCCCCCAGCCTGGGCCGGGGGGCGGGCGGCGGGGCTCACGGTCACCCATGGCACCCCAGGAACAATTCCTCACACACCGTTTCCTCCCCCAGCCTCTGCTAGGAAGGGGCCCTGTGCGTTTTACGCTGCTAGATGCAGCTTTTCCTCCCCGGGAGCCTTGAAAAATCATGCGGCTTCGTATCTGTGCGTGCGTGCATGCCTGTTGAAATAAAAGTCATGGTTAAACCCCTCTGGGGTGCAAGCACCCCTCGCCCCCTGCCACTACCCTCCTGGAGACTAATCTGTGACAGGCAGACAAGGCCCCTCACTCAGCGGTTCACCGGTGGAATTTCTCCCGGACTAATGGAGTGCGGAAACTGGAGTCCCTCAGCTGGAGCCACATGTTATGCTTAGCCCCCGGCCGGGGGATGGGGCCCTGCCCGGAGCGCCGGAGCCG
>NW_008794753.1:1604807-1605491 GCF_000699145.1 Aptenodytes forsteri | reverse complement strand
GCCGTCCCAGGCGGGCTGCGCAGGTGAGCAGGCGAGGCGAGGGGGTGAGGCGGCCGCCAGCGCGGGCGGGTGACCGGTGGGGACCGGGGAGTGCCGCGCGCCTTTCTCCTCAGGTTCAGCACTTTTTGCTGCCCGCTCTGGTAAGTGTTGAACATTTGTAACTTGCTTTTTTTTTTTTTTCCCGTGAGGGATGATGAAATGATAATGAAATGCCGCCCGCTGGAGGCGACGTGCCAGTGCCCGGCTCCAATGCCGGCATTAGCCTAATTCAGTAAGTGCTAGATGCCCGCTTTGTTTGTGTGGAGCTTGCAACCCTATTGATGTCAAGCGCTCTGTTAAAAAGCATAATGACATGGCATTAGAGACCCCGAGAGCAATTAACAGGCTGCTTATAGCAAAAGGATTGATGTCAAGCAGGCTGTTAAAAAGCATAATGACATGGCATTAGAGACCCCGAGAGCAATTAACAGGCTGCTTAATTAGCAAAAGGAATTAGAATTTGAGTGGCTGATCTTTGCTTAAAGACTTGTAAAAAAGCTGGAGCAGTTATCTGATTATGCATTGATCAAACAGGCTAACCCTGTCCTTAGGTAATTCTCTTCCCTCCATTGTGGTCTTTGAACATACAACTGTTTAAATATTCTGACCTGCCCCAAGAAACCAGAGGGGAGCTGTGCCCGCGGG
>NW_008794753.1:1575043-1604665 GCF_000699145.1 Aptenodytes forsteri | reverse complement strand
GGGCGGTGCCCGCTGAGCACTTACTCTGGCCCTGGGGTCCAGGGCCTACCTTCGCCCATGCATCTGGCCGCCCACGCTGCCAGCAGGCCGGGCCAGCTGCCTGGGGGCGTGCGAGGCCCCTTTGGCAGGGAAAGGGAGCTGTCGCCGGGCAAGGCCGAGAGGGGAAGCCGTGCCCGCTCTCTGGTTGTGGCCGGGGGAGGCGTGCAGGCTGCACGGGGAACTGGTTGGCGAGAGCGAGTTTCTTTGCAGCAGCCTGCGCGGGGCTGAGCTCGAAGCCGCGGGTGGGGATGGCGGGCCCAAACGGTGCTGGCCGACCCCCCTGTGCAGACGCACGCACGCTCTCAGTGTCTCCACTCAGCTGTTGGCAGCCGAAAGCCGGAGAAACCCAGAGTGATTGATTTTTACACAAACACGCACACACACGCTGTATTGTTTGTTCTGCCTGCCTTTGGGTTTGATTCACTCCAAGTGTGTTATGACACTCTCCCTCATCAAATAATTGTGGAATCGCAGTTGGGGCGGGAGCAGAGAGTGCTATTGGGGAAGGGGAGAAGCGTGGGCATCATAAAATGCTTGTGTTTATTTTGGGTGGTATGTGCAACAAAATAAACATGTTGAAGTAAAGAAAAAGAAAACAGACCAGACAAAAAAGCAAGCTCGAAACGTACCATGCTACTATATGAGACTATTTCAGTGGTGGTTGCTGTGGAAGGTCAGACTAGACGATCACAGAATTTCTTTGGCTGTAACATGTATGTGACACTTGCTTGACCTTGCTGTGCTTTTGGCAGGTGGTTCCCTATTACTGTGTGGCACAGAGTTATTAAAAAATCCATTAACGGTTGTGTTTGTACTTGCCAGAAGCCCACCTTCCCCAAATTTTTTTTACACAGTTTTTCTTGAATACTGTTGTCCTCTTTGCTGCACATAGTTTTGGCATATTGGGAAGATATTATTTAACACTTCTCGGTGCAGCAAATACATCATTTTTATCTGGATTCATGAGAGCGAGGAGAGAGAATTAACTTTTACAAGGCAGGGGAATTCTGCTGTACCCAGTATAGTTTTCATTGTTTTACTTGCAAAAGTTTTGTTTGACCCAAGCATGATTGTGTTTAGTTCCTGACAATTTTATTTTGGAAATGTTAGTTCTAAACATAACCACCCAGTCTCTAAAAGGCCACCATTGTTTATTGTTTTCCTTTTAATAAACTTATTTTTTTTCCTGTCTTCTAGATGGCTAGAAAGAGAACAAAAATCACCCCCCCCCAACACAGTGAATGAATAACATCTATAACAATTTTCTTACTGTGGATACTGTTTGGGAGTGTAATTGTACCATGGAACCCTCTTCCAGTGATCTAAGTTCTAGGGAGAGTCTGATTAGGTTTTAACGCTCTGAAATGAGTAAACTGCAGTTCAGGTTCCAGTAAATCTCTGCTTACAGGAAAATTATTCTGTAGGGAAATATTTATTACTTCACTTGTGAGTTCGTGTGAGAGAGATCAAATATGTATTATATTTCATGCCATAGAATTCACTGAATTATTATAGAATATCAGACTGAACTTAATCAGCTCACCCTCAGCTCATTGACAGTACATCTCAAATTCACTCCTTTCACACTTTCCTATACTGACCACAGCATTTAGGGTTTTTAAAAGTTGGGGTTTTTTGGTGGTTTTTTTTTTCCCCTTTAGAGGTACAAGTCACTCAAATAGAAAGAGGAGGGAGATGCCTGCCTGTACTATAGCTTTTTCATATCAGTAGGCTGTGTGATGCAATTGCCAGGGAAATTTCGAAGCTGACATTCCAAGGTCTCGATCTAGACATCAGCTCTATGTAGGCAGAGCTCTATGCTCATGATTTAATTGGGATTGCTTATGTCTTCAGGGATCTGTCCAGACGGGCACCAGTCTGCTATCAGAGAAAAGCCTCTGTTGCATACAAGCATTTCCCTCATCTTTCTACTTTAATGACATTATTTCTCCAAGAAAAATGCTGAATCTTTTCCAATAACTGCGAAAGTGTATTTGAAATAAAAATCTCATTCCTCTGGAGACTTTCCTCACTGATAAATGGACTATTATGCTGTTCAGCCAGAGAAGATATTAATATCTTCCAAAAATTGAAAGAACATATTAATAACTGATCCTGCGTCTTAAATTCCGCATTAAGTTGGATAAAACATATTTTTAAGTAAAGGAAATGACAACAAACCCACATTTGATACGCATCACTGGGTAAATAAGTGTGTAAAGTTATGCTTGTGTTTAAATGTTTGTGGGATGAAAAATGAATTGCTTTAGGCCTGCTCCGCTAAAATTCTGTGGAACTTTTGACTTTCTCAAAGCCTTTACCCTGAAGCTAACTAGAAATTTTGATAAAGCCTTTCCTAAAGGATGTTTCTAGTCATCAGGATCGAATTGATTGTCAGAAGCAAACACCCAGCCCGTGATATCTGAGTCAAACTGGAGACTCGCACCTTTTTCTCCCATGACTGTTTATCATGGAGTTATTCTGGGTTGTCTCAGTCATTGTAATAGAATGTAAAAAGGTTCAAAATATTAACATTTGTATATGGAGAAGAGAAAACTTCAGAATATCAGCGGGATGGGTAAATCGCCTTCGTCCTGATTCTACTTCATTTTGCACTGCTTATTCAGTGAGCGGATGCTTTTGATCTTAGTATAAACTTCAGCATATGTAATTTAATGGGTGTTGCGTTGTTTCTCTGAGGTAGCACTGTGCTACCATCCCCGTTTTACAGAAGGGAAACAGAATTCCGTTATGAAACTTCTAAAGTAAGCCATTGCAGCTTCTAATTTTCTTTAAAACACGCTGTGAACTGCAGCGATTCAGGAGCTGATGCACAACATCTTAGACATCTGTGCTGCAGGGGCAGGGCTGATGGTTGTGGGGCTGTAACCTTGTCAGCCCTCCGTGCTCATCCGTCAAAACTGTAAGGGCACCCGGTCAGCAGAACTAACCCAGCTGCTGCTGGTCTGGCTGCAGCGCCCAGCCTGTCCTCACCTGCTGTCCTTGCTCCCTGCCAGATGTGGCTGACCCTTTGAATCTGGCAATGTCGCTGTTCATCTTACCTCCTTGCAATCAGAGTCTGTAACGCTACAAGAAAGTGAGTCCTTTTAACTTAATGGGTTATTTTTATGCAGATAATTTGATAGAACCAGTAAAAGCGACAGCTAATGGGGCAGTACACTAGATGGAGAGGTAATGGAGAGCAGTTGATGTTAACACTTGATCAGGTTCAGCGGCACTTGGGTCAGTTGATCTTACTGGTGAATTAACAAAGGTCACAAGAGAAGTCTGTGGCAGAGCTTAGCGTATGTGCTAAGGTAGTATCTTAACTGTTTCATGGTCTGTCACTATGTCCCTGTTCTTATAGTCTTGAGCTATTCCTTCCTCATATTTTAACATCTGTTTAAAATTGATCTGTATTATAGTACATTTAAAAAAACAAAGCAAATCAAACCCCAAACCAGCAGTTTGAAAATGGGACAGTTTTTCAACTATTTGAATCCTGAATTGGTAACTTTTAGGAAAATCAAATGTAGATTAAACTGTTAGCATGAAAAATGGGTAAAATAAATACTTTGAAAAATATAGCCAAGCTTTTTCAGAGATGGAAAGAAAAACACGATAGCACTTAATTTATAGGAAATCAGAAAGTCTGCTGACCATAAGCTATATGTGAATCTCACCAGATTTGTTCTTTATCCAAGCCAGGCAAAATGCAAGTGGGCAAAACTAGCCAAATAATGAAAATAAGAATCTGTGTGTGTGTGTAAATCTCTCCGATGTTAACATTCATTTATATTTTGTAATCCAAGGTGCTTAAAACAATAGAAAAGTATTATTTTATAGGAACTGATTTTAGTGTATTCTGTTGAGAACTGCTTGTCGCATCTTGATGATGATGGCACATCTTTGTAAACAATTTAATTTGCAACTAAGTCTTTCAGTCACTTGTGTGCTTGAGCAGATTTTTTCTTCTATTTCATTCTGTGGCCAGTGATGATGATGGAATTGGTCATGGGAATGAATTTTACCATGTTTTTAAGTAGTACCAGTTCATAGATTTGAGCTTCGCAGTTAACGTCGGTGACATTGTGCTTAGTCCATGCAACAGCAAATGCCATTTTCATTCTGTTCAGTTTCTTGTACCACTTCATAATTCCAGTTTTAGTAGTATAATGTGATGCCACTTCTTTCCAAAATAGCAGAATTTAGTGAGTATGATTATGTTTGTAGTTTGACTCCATTTCAGAGGCTGAGACTACTGTATGGAGAATTTCAGAAGCTGATACATGATTGAAGCTAGAATTATCTGCTGTGCTTCTGATCCTTTGTTTTGATAGGTATGATTCGCTAAAATTTCCACTCCTTGTTGAAGGATGATTTGATAACAAAAGGTGTGGCTAAAAGACAGGCTTCTCTGAAAGTGTGCTCTATCTGCAGCGCTTTTTAATTTCACTAGCATTGTAGAAAAGATTTATATAGTTCAGTTATGACAGTGCAAGATGGTCACTTGCAATATAATTCCTAGTGCCTTGTCTGTTTTAAACATGTAGTAATAATAACAGTAGTTTGTTTTCAATCATTTGAGTTGGAAAACATCCTGGTGTAATTTCGCTAGTCATTTCTCTCTTTCCTAACCTGTCTGTGGATTTTTGACTGTTGGTAAATATGGAAGCTCACACCCAAGAAGCATGAGCATACAGGAGCAATGTCCTTAATTTGAGTCAAAAAACAGGGCTTGTCAAGATACCTACAGCTGATATGTCTATAACCTGCAGAATCTGAGACATCTGCCACACTCCTTTGTGAATGGTAGTTTTGTTTGGAGTTTAGGATGTGCTGTTCTCCAGGACCAGTGGTCAGGCTGCTAGTAGAGCCGAACATTAACAGTGGCAAAGTTTGGGTGTTTCAGAGGTGCACAGACAGGCCTTCCTAGACCAGTGCAACTTATCTGTTCACTGTTTATTTCTTTGGAGACTTAAAGAAATCTGCCTGATTTCATCTCAGGTAGTTAGCCAGCAGGTAGAGTCATGAAAGGCAGCGCTAAGAATGGTTTGGTTAATGTAATATGGCTCAGCAGCACTTTTCAGACTGTTCAGACAGTCTTAAAACAGCCAAGTGCTGAAGTAATGTTTTTTAAATGCTCTGAATTTAATTGATTTTGAAGCTAATGTGAAGTGTTAAGAGCATCAGGTGAACTGAGGTAACGTAAATTTGCTGAGTTTGCTGTGTGAGTCTGTACCCCTTTTTCCTTAATGCTTTCCCTACCTAAATGACAGCTTTTTGCTTGCCTGGAGGAAGGCATGGGATGAGAGGAAACAGTGAATCAGCGTACATCAGTTTTACTGTTTATTATGCCCAGATTACTCTGATACAATCTAGCTCAGTGATGAAACTGTCCGCATCCTCATTTTGAGGACGTAAAACATGCTGTATGATGAAGACGGGAAGGTGGTATCTGACTAAAATCCGCTTGATGATCACAAGAAAAATGACGAGAGTGAGAAAATATGTATGTGTGCATACACACAAACCCTCCTTCTCAAGGGGAAACCCTGCTTAGATATCCCTATGAAATCCTGTTTCTGTACTGTTCAGCTGGTTTAATCTATTACAGTACATTTGACAGAATGCCAGTTCAACATATTCACAGCTTCAAATGCTAGTAAACTACAAATACTTTCACTCATAACCTTTAGCAAAACTCCTCTTCATATTTCCACCAAGCTATGTTTAATAGCTTCTTTAATGTTGCATATATTGAGGTAAAGTGCACGAGAGACTCCTAACTTCCATAACTTAGAAATCTCTAGCCTAGCGGTCTGGTTTCCTCTGAGGATCTGGGCCCTGATTCTTTTATGTACTTTCAGGTTATCCCAGAGTATCCCAGTATGTATCCTTCCAGAGTTTTATACATAAGCCTGAAGTGCAGTACTCTTTTAGATCTAAAGTGACAAGACGTTTATATGAGTATGGAATGAGGCTAGAGCAATTGAGGAGCTGAGATGAAAGCAGCATGCTGATGTGAAGCTGTGCTCAGGATCCACAGATGATCTGTTGTCTTCTGGATGGCAGTGGCAGGCAATATTCCTGTCTCACAGACTGCAGAGGTGGCGAGCTGAAGGAGTTCTGTAGACGAAAGGCAACACTGATTAAATTTCTGTGGTTTTTGTAAGGATGAAATGAGATTGAGATGTTCTAATATCTGAGCTCCCTAGATAATACTGTGACTTAACAGTTCAGAGTTCTCAGTGGTGTTCAAGGGTAGAGGTGGAAGACAAAGTACTTTGAAAATTATGACTGTATTTATAAAGCTTTTAACATGCTATAATAAGCCAATCTCAGTTCCAAACTCCTAGAACCTAATTCAGATGAACTCTCTGGATGAAAAATGAGTAAGCTTAGAAGTGGAAGGGGAAGAAGGTCCTCTCAAGAATGACCTGTTTGGATGACAGTGGAAGGAATGGAAAGCTGCCACAAAGAACAGGGATGAAAACTCTAAGTCCTTTGGAAAAAAGGACCCTCAAGATTTGTACTTCACCCACATTGCTTTCTTCCTGATCTAAAATTAAAAAAACCCACACACTTTCTTGGAGGGTGGATTAGTGGGAGATGTACAAGGTTTGAACCAGTTTTGCAAAGGTTAAAGGTGGGTCATTGCTTTCTGTTTCATTTCTCCTTCTTTCGTATCAGCAGTATTGATTTTTTTGCCTGGACCTAAACCTTGAATGTGCAAGTAATATCACAGGAGTGCATTGTCCTGAGATTTCCAGTCTGCTTTATGCAACTTTGTGATGCTGGGATTGCTAGAGACAAGCACTAGACTGGTCTGATGCTTTCATGAAGTGCAGACCAATTCAAACACCTTGAGGTTCAAGTAGCACTTGTTAACACTCACGGGAAAATGCTACAGCTTAGGCAAGAGCTCTCAGCGTATTTTTGCTTAGTGGACTTTCTTTTCACACAACTCCTCTTCCTGCAGCTAAAGCGCTGGCTTGTTCTGCTCTCTCATGAGGTTGTATGTGCTAAGCAAACTGTCTGCCCTCTCCCAGGAACTGTACACGTTTTAAAAACTTGCCAGTTGTACATCCCGCTGATTTTAAAATTTTGCTCTGGCTTCAGTTGGTCAGCTCAAGTGAAGAAGTTTAGGAGCCAAGTTTCAACTTGTAGGTCTTCTGCTGCTGTGTAGGAGATTTACAGCCTTGGGCAGGATTCTTTTCATTTTCCTTTAAGACTTTAATAGTAAAGCAAGTATAGAAGGAATTCAAAGCGAATCTGTTGGTCTGTGAAGAATTATATAAGCACATGGAAAAAAATAATGATTAAGATTGTTCATTCATGTTCTGAAGGATCCCAAATAAAAGTAAATATCTTTGCTTTGTTTGATCACTTTGAGTAATTAGTTACAAGGCTCAGGTAACATGAAATTTGAGGGACTATTTCCTTAGTTGCCTAAAGGTGCCTTTCAGAAGGTACTTGCTTTCAGTGAGATTTAGATTCTGAGGTGAGTTGAGAACCCCTTTTCTTGGGTGGGGGGGAATGTATCCTTTGTTTTCTTAGGTTTTTGTATTAAGCTTGAACCGGTGAACCAAACAGCCCACTGTTGTCCTGGCTGTGAAGAATATGAGAAGTCTTTATTGGAAAAATACAGAAACTGAAACCCATCCGCACAGGTTCGTCTGAGGGGGCAGGTGGATGAACTGATGCGCCGGATAGTGGTGGGTGTTCTGATAGATAAGCAGTGCAAGCAAATCTCTTAAAAGTTTTTTTTTAAATCCACAAACTATTTTACATTTTGCAATGCTTTTAATTCATTATTATTTGCTTGAATGGGTATAAAATATTTAAAACTTTGTGAAAGCCTCAAAAACTGAGAAAAGAAATAAAAATACCATCTGTCTTTTTTCATCAGCAGGAAACTGTTGACTAATAAAAGTGCTAAGTTGGATCCATGTTGTAAACGAAGCAAAATATAAGAATATAAGCGGACTTTTTTTAACCAAGACTTTTTTTAGTGAAGAAATGTCAGTAAAGTTTTGTCCGGTTTGGACTGGTGCTGAAGACCACGAGAAGACTCCCTTAGATTTCACTGCAGTATTCGTTCAGGTTTTGTTTTGATTTGTTTGTTTGTTGTTTTTTAGTAATAGTTGCCCACACACTTTGTGCTCTCTGGGGGAGTAGAGAGAAGAAGGGAATAAAATTCCAAACAGTGCAACTTCAGGGACAGGAGGGAGGGAATTTAAATTGAGTTGGTAGAGTCATACCGTTTTAGGTAATCTTGACCTAATTAGTCTAATGGAACATAGTCCAGCACTAAGCATCTGTGCTCAGATTTTTCAAAAAGTAAAGATTAAATTTAAAGAGATTAGACAACTTTTTTTTTCCCTCTGCATCTGTCTTTTTTCATCAGCAGGAAACTGTTGACTAATAAAAGTGCTAAGTTGGATCCATGTTGTAAACGAAGCAAAATATAAGAATATAAGCGGACTTTTTTTAACCAAGACTTTTTTTAGTGAAGAAATGTCAGTAAAGTTTTGTCCGGTTTGGACTGGTGCTGAAGACCACGAGAAGACTCCCTTAGATTTCACTGCAGTATTCGTTCAGGTTTTGTTTTGATTTGTTTGTTTGTTGTTTTTTAGTAATAGTTGCCCACACACTTTGTGCTCTCTGGGGGAGTAGAGAGAAGAAGGGAATAAAATTCCAAACAGTGCAACTTCAGGGACAGGAGGGAGGGAATTTAAATTGAGTTGGTAGAGTCATACCGTTTTAGGTAATCTTGACCTAATTAGTCTAATGGAACATAGTCCAGCACTAAGCATCTGTGCTCAGATTTTTCAAAAAGTAAAGATTAAATTTAAAGAGATTAGACAACTTTTTTTTTCCCTCTGCAAGATTTTTAGCTGTTCAAAAATGACAAAAATGTTCTTAAGCCTCTCTGAAGGAAGGGTGACCAAACAGACTGCCTTTTGTTTAGCGATGGAGCTTGCTTGCAAGCCACTGAGAGGTGGTGTCCGGTCACTGTGTGCGGGACCCAGAAACATGACTTATCTATCGCCAGTAAAGCGAATCAGGCTGGGGTATTAGCAGGGGGATTAAAAGTCGAAGTTGCTAGTGCAGCAGTGAAAATACTGGCCACCCACAAGGTCTGTTGGAGAGACAAGTTTGTAAAAGCTTTCTCTAAATGAGAGGAAAAATTGGGGCAATGGTCTTCCCAGTGCTAATGTAAATGAGCCTTGGATTCATTATATTAATACTGACCTGGTGTTAAGGTATGGATAACAGATGCCACTGACTTTAAATAGCACTTAGGCTTCTGCATGTTCATGTGACCTCTGAAAATGAATACAGGTTCCTAAATCTTACCCTTAGGTGGTTTTGAGACCTTCATGATACGCACATGCACGTGGCAAATGTTTTAAGCAGCTGTATCAGGAAGGAAGTTACAGTACTGATTTTGCATGATGTACTAGCTGTCTGCTGCCTAGTTTGTAATCAGGTCTTATTCAGATGGTCAGTTGTTAATTTTTTGATGTTTCATCTAAGGGGATAAAAGCTACTCATGAATATGCAATACTGTGGGGATTTCAAATGTTGATCGTAGTTCTTTAGTCCATGTAGGTCATATACAGGGCATTGTCCAAAAACTTTTCCTCCTGTCCTTGGCTGGTGGTCTATGTGAAATGAGTTTGTGACTTTAAACTAGTTCTTGACAAACATAACTGTATATTGCAGACCCATCAACTTGATGTGCAGTAATCGGCTTCCATATTTTAGTGATTGCACTGGCCATGAAGGATAAATTGTATTGTCATTTTATCTTGCCTTTCATTTTCTGCCTTTCTTTTGGTAAGGATATTGCAAGACCTTGTGTTCATAGTCTAATGGACTTTCAGATAAGTGCAGTACTTAATCAGGGTCAGTCTAGCCTGTTGTATATATGCATATGCACATCATATGTCTAGTGGTAAACTCCTGATTTCTGAGGAACTACGAATGCCTATAGTTAAAAAGGACTTCTTCAAAATTATGATGTACGATTGAGCATGGAGGTATTTTGGTCGTAAATTGACCAAGGGCAAGCTGAATCCTGTGGACCAAAAATGAAGCAGGGTGTAGTCAAACCTGATTTAAAGTGGTTGGATGGATTTTACCATTTAAACTGGTAGCAACAATCAGGTTTTCTAATACTGTTCCTGAACAAATTCTTACATTGCATGCCTGTGTTAAGACATTAGAGCCTCAAATCATCTCAGCCAATGCCAATATAGATTTTTTTTTTTTAAAAGTATGGCATTTTTCATAGATTTATCTTGCTTTTTTTATGGTTGGCATTAAACAGCATCACTATCTGAGAATCACTGGTAATTATAGGGGTCATATTGCCTGATGAGAAACAGATATTTCCGTACTATCTACAAATCCCTCAAAGAGGTGAAGCACACAACTGCAGCACAGCTATTTTGCTGTCAAACTTCCGCAGAAATATTAAGATGGAAAACAGCTACCTAAATCTTCCTTTTACCTGTTGGTTAAGAATAAGCTGGATTTTCTTTCCCCCAAGATCAGAACCTTAGAGAAATACTTCTAAGCCTTTTACCTTTATGTGGTGCCATTCACTGTTCTATCTCTGTTGATGATCTTCAGACCTGTCTAATGATAGTCAGATTTAAACTGATTTCATGCCTAGCTGTATCGTAACGTAAGATTTTGGGATGTGTAAGGGTTGTCTAAAGGCTGTTATACCTCTGCTATTTTCTCATGAGCTTGCTCACTCGTTTGAAGTATGCTCTACTTTCTGGATAATAGATCATTCTGGGCATCCGAATTTGCTACTTCTTGAATCTAGGGAAAAAATCTCTGGAGCAAACAGGTAATGAAAATACGGATGGGGTTACTTCTCAGCCAGCTCTGTAACACACTGGGGAAGTATAGCACTTTTCTTCAGTTCCTGGCAAGTATTGCGAAGAGTTCTTGACCTGCAGAAACTTGATACTGTAGTGTGCAGCTCCACAGTCTCCTACCCAGGAGCTCTGTCATCTTCACTGTCTGTACTGCAGTACAAACTCCTGTTTCTTGGCTTAGCTACATGACATTCTAGTCTCAATTTGTGCTTGCCTCTCCCTAATTTTTTTGTAATTTTAAATGGACAGATTGCTGGTGGGGATTTTGTATAACTCTGGAGCAGAATTGTCCCAGACAATTCTAAATGGAGTAGCATTAGCAGTAAAGATGTGCTCAAGCTGTAAATGCTATGGAAATGTCTTTCTGTAAAATGTGTAAGTCAAAACATCAGATTTCCAGAGAGCTGGTAAGCCTTAGAATTGTAGATTCAAACATAGAGGGACCAGCTCTGCTTTCCATGGGAGACAGGCGAAATAGTAAGACACTGGGAGTGCCGCTTTCAGACAAAGCAGTTAGTGTTAGTTGTGTGTAGATATTTCAGTCTCAATTTTTCTAAAGCACGTGGAGGAGTACAGCAAAACGAAATGGTTTTATCTGCCTTTGTGGTGGTTTATTAGCTTTCTGATTATCTACCTCCAACCTATTCCGGATGTGGCTGGCTGTGGTCTGGTTGAGCTTGGTACCTAATGAGAATTTGTAAAGTGCTTGGGAGTTGCCGTGGAGTTCTGTGAGGCTTTTCTTAAAGTAACTAATAAAACTTTGATACAGTTTTTCAAACTGACTTGTAGTTCAGCTTTGCCAGGAGAATGCTGATACTTGCAAGCTGGATGACTACGTGAAAAAGATCTTGTCACAGGCTGTGTTGGGTAGTTAATGAAAGAGGGGTACATTACGTGGCGTATATTTCAAAGGAACTGTGAACACTGGCTCAGCCTCCACTGTAAATTTTTATACTCAGTTGATGGCCTGGGAGAGTCTTATTCATATAGCCATACCCCAAGCATAAATCCAGCCTCTCAGGAATTGGAAAGTGCAGCAGGACCTGGCTACGAACTTAGTTCTCTCTGTTCATTCTTTTCAAATCTCTGCTTTGACTTTCGTGATTTGAAACTTCAGATATTTAGATAGGTTAACATTCTAAAAATCATTGCATACAACAGAAAATGTCAGGTGTACTTTACACCCATCCCTCAAATTCTGTCCTTACAAAAATACTGACTGCTTTCTGCTATATAGTCTGGAATAGGACGTCTGTCACCGTCTCCCAAAAATACGTACAGGAGTGGAGTCGAGACACTCGCTATGCTGTGAGGCTGTGCTGTCTAGGGAAAGAACTGGTTTGCCTAAGATAAACTTGCTGCAGATTTTTGCTTGTTTTGAAGTGTTGATTTGAACAGAGTACCTCTGTCAAGGTTATAACATGATGAGAGCAGTCTGGTTAACAAAACTGGGATCAGTATTGGCCCCGTTCACTTCCACTGGTTTCCAGTAGGTTGTTATTGAGACAGATGATCTGGGAGGCTTTTGGATGTGGTTTTGAACTTGTTTAATCTTTACATTTCATAGGTTTTGGAGAGGTTTGAATAGCTTTGAATAGCTTTTCTGCACAGCTTTGCACTCCCAGGTTCTGGACGGGCCAGAAGCAAAATGTCTCAATTAGTTCAAAAAGTATTGTTATTTGTTAAAAACATGGTGAGAAACCCTCTTCTCTTGACTTAGCAAATTTTGTTGGACTTGGAAGGATTTTCATTATCCCAGCTTGTTTTAAGGCTCAGTCATCTAAGGTGGAAAGGTTGTGAGACCCTAACACTGCACCCGCACTCCCACGAATAACGCCTCACCCTTGCACCTGTGCCTCTTGTGGTCCTTAAATGTATCTATACAAAAGAATAAGGAATGTTCGCAGTATCTTTATGAAGTCCTGATTCTATCAGTAGGATTTTTTTTATTAACAAACCCTTTGACTTTGAAGCCTCAGCTGAAATACTTCTTGACCTTTACAAGTGAATCGGCGAGACACTAACCATGTGAGGTGGGTCATATGGAACAGATTTAGATACAAACTCATACCATCCTACCAGAGGAATGCAAAGTCTCTCCCGATCCCTTCCACAAAGCTGCATCATGTGTGTGAGATAAATCCAAGGGACATAAGGGGTTGCCAGACAGCGCAAAGGACAATAACTTTGCTATCTCAAACAAAACAGACAGCGCTGCTTTGAGATTTCACTCTTAAAGGTGTAGTAACCTTCTCCCTTGACCATTGTGAATTACTAAGTGAGGGTGTCGGGGAGCGGAACGAAGAGGGATTTATGGCTGTTTCGCATCTGCGGTGGTCTGGCAAAATGTATAAGGGACCACATGAGCATGAAGGAGCCTTTGCAAAGCTGCATAAGATTTTAAGAAGTCGGAAGCAATAAAGAGTTCAACTTTTTTCTGAACCCCAGAGCATCCTGAGAGAGGGTTCCATCGGTTCTTGTTTTACACACACCAAATCATTTCTTCCTGCAACAAATCTACAAGGGTAACAAGGGCTTTCCTGAGAGCTTGGAGGTGAATTTTCTCCCCCCCATGTCATCACTTGTCAAAATGCTAAAATGCATGCTGTTTGAATACTCATATAGGAGAGGTTACATGAAATGTGTGCTGTGCGGAGAAATACAGCTTACAAGCCTAAGTGAAGCATAAAACAAAGAAAACTGCTCGGGTTTGAAATATGTGGAGCAGAGGAAACAAGCAACAGTGGGAGCTGTGGAGATTAAGCAGTATCATCCAGCTCAGTGTTTCAGGTGTGCAGCTAGTGATGTGGATCCTCAGAATGTCCATCGTAATAAACGTTACTCTATTTTGAGATGTGCTGCTTGTGTAACTCTTCTGTACAATAACCCCATTAGGTACTCACCTGAGACGTGGGGCATCTCACTCTCCTTGTTTGTTCTGATGATACTGAATAAAGGTTCTTTGGATTTCAGAAAATTTTTTGAGAAGGTGCAGTTATTGTTTTACTTGCACGAAGTCTGTTAATGGGAAGAGCATCTTTAAACCCTTAGGCAATATTTATCGGGACGTTTTCTTGTCTTGCTTTCTGCAGGAGAAACTGCTTCAGCAGGAAGGGTTGACAGTGTGCAGGCCCTAGTGATTAAGACATTTTTCCCCAGTGAAAAAAGGAAATTACGTCTTCCCTTGGGAACGGGAGGAGGAGTTACACAACAGAAGACCATTATGGTCATCTTCTGCCGCTCATTTTGATGGAACCCACAAATCCAGCTGACAGAGATTGCGCTTAAGCTTTTGACAGAGACAAAGCTTAAGGCAAACCCATTCTTTAGCATTTTATTGTGACAAACTGTAAGTGACTAACTGTATAAGTGCTTCCCTGCTCAGTATCATGGTTCTTTACGAATCCTCATCTAGCTTTCCCATCAATTTCTAAAGGGAGAGTAAATGCCTAATACCAGTAGTGTGTCTAAAAGCTGGGCATTGTATTGTGTTGTGATGCCCAAATTCCATTTAGGCACTGAGTAACATCTTAAGTTTTCTGAAGATTTGGGTATGCAGTGGGTGTTGAGCTCTGTTGGAAATCTCGCTATCAGTCTGTCACAATGGGAACTACTGAGGCACAGCGCTTGCACGGTTGGGCTCTTGTTGGGACTTCTGAACCCTGCTTGACCTGCTTTTTTGCTGGCGAAAGGTAGGAAAATGTGAGCATCAGGCCTGCTGAGGCAAACCTTTGCAATTCTAGTTAGAGAGGTGTCAGACTCTTGACCAACATCATTCTTCATTCCCTTATTTCAGAGCTTTTTCTTTCCAAGTGCTTTTGCCTTAGGACTCTACAACTCTGACCTCTAGCACCAATATTATACCTTTAATTATGTCTGCTAGACAAATGTGTCACCTTCAACTTACTTTAGTCATGGCATGCTATGAATCTTCTTTGGCCAATGTACTGTAAGGTTCTGGGTTTTGACAATGCTGTTAGCAGGGAAGCATTTTAAGCTGTTCATTGTGTAATCATCCCTGTAAGGTGGTGTTTTTCTCTAAATTAATCAGCAGGGTTTGTATTTAATCAACAGTGATACATGTATATTTTTTCCTAAGATTACAGGCCTCTGACTCTGTTTCATGGTAAGCTGGATTCTGCAGTTTATCTGATTTGTGGGATTTTAATAATTTTGGCCTGCACATAGGTAAATGTATGCTTGACCTTGAACATAATAGTAGAAGAGGAGCTATAGCCCCCGTTGGTGTTGCTGACAAAGCAAACAGTTTAAACATGGAAATTAAAAGTTTATTTTCTTTCAGTGTTTATCCTTTTTTAGTTAACCTATGGCAGAAGAAAAATACAGCTTGGGCTACATCAGCACCAATCCTCAGATTATTAATATTCCTATTAAAGAGCAATGAGGATAAAGAGCAAATGGGAAAGAATAGGAATTTCGTTTGCTTTCTGGCACTACAGCGTAAAACATTATTAAGATGATTTGTTAAATAATAGAAAGGGTTTTTCATTTCCTAATTTTCCAGCTGCAGCTAAAGCTATCTCCCGGCAACCTGCTTCTCATTCCTTAATATTTAGACTTATGGACCAATTTGAGAGTATTTTCTTTCCTGCTATGATTAATGCTTCTATGAAACAATGTCATCGCAAGCCATCTACCTACCTTGTCAGCTTGGCATCAGTCTGGCTGTGCTGTGCTGTAATTTATGGCTTCAGCCAGTAATTTGCAAATCTAATGTTGGGGAGGCTATGAGGATCTGAAATTTGAATGCTTTTTACTGATTTGGTAAATATCTCCCCCATTAGTAAAACAAATGGCACAGGGATCAGACATCATCTCCAAGGCTCAATAAATATTTTATCAGCCATAATGGAAATTGTCAAATTGATCTAATTGTACAATACGTTATCAACGAGATATCAAAGTTGGACATGGCCTCTGCCCTTGCCTATCATTTCCAGGCTTTTGTCTTCGATTGCGACTTCCTGGGAGAAAAGTAGGAAAGTGCAGAGTTCATTGCAAAGTAGTGTGAATAACATACCGAGTGAATATCCATTCAGAAGATAAATTCTGGAGAAATAATTAACTCTCCCCTGCTTGACTATAAAGCAGGACTGCAGAAGGTTCATGTAAATCTCCCAAATGGTAACTGATATTTTTATGTTGAACCTATACAGATTGGTCTAATACGTAAAGGCAAATTATCCATCACTGATACTGCTTTTGAGGTAGCATTCATGGCTTCGTTCCTTTTAGAAGGAGCTGAGTGAATTCAAAAGCAAATTTTAGTTCTCTGGCAGCAGCTGTGGGAATTGTTTAATTAATTTATTAAAAAATGTTTTGGAGAAAAATGACCTAACTTTAACTAAAATTGAATGTAATTATTACTCTGCTTGAATTCAGTGCAGATGGTCAGTCACAGGAAATCCAAATTTGTAAATAATTAAAGATTTATTTGGATGTCTGATTTTAACAAGATAAAATTAGAAGACTTTGCCATGCTAAAATTCATGTTTGTAGAGTTGCCTTGTTAACTTCATCTTACAGAGATATTTAATCTAATATAGCTCTTTTCTGATCTTTTTTTTTTTGTGCATGTGTGTGTGAGGGAATCCCATCCACTGATTGTGAAAAATCCATTTACAAAGAAACTATGAGAACAATTTCTCATGTAAGAATTTCCTGAAAAGTAAAAAAGCGGTGTGTGTGTGTGGTGTGTTCTCTGCCTGTGGGAGTGAGAGAAACAGTATCGGGGTGTTCTCCAGTTGCCTGTTTGTTGCAGTAGATCTAGCTAGGCAGCCAGTATCGTGAGGGGCTTTGAGGAAACTTGTATTCAATGGAGTAAACTTCTGATATTTCGCAAGGTGGAAAGTCTTGCCATCTTTTCTTTCTGAAAGCATTCAGTTTTCAGCCAGCCTGTTAATATTTAATGGGTAGGGACACAGGAAGATACCAGGGCTGTGCACAGAACTGCTCACAAAAAAGCATGTGACTGTCTTAAACTGGTCAACTGGTATACGACTTTTTTGTTTGTGTTCATTTTTTTCCCCAAGCACCCATTATCTAGGAGCGATAGGATGCTGTCTGGGATCTGTTTTCTCTGTGCCTCAGGTTGCTTATTGCTAAAAATGAGAATGTCAGTACTTCACTGCTTCAGTGAGGCTGTAGACATTGCCTAAGTGCTTGAGATCTTTGAACAAAAAGTGCAGAAGAAATGGAAGAGTCTTCCTTTCTTTTTCTTGAAATTATTGTTTGGGTCTCAAAATACCCAAACTTGCCAGTGTCTCATACTGGGGAAGTAGCTGAAGAATGTCAGTAGCCTTTTCATAGTCAGAGAATCTTAAACGTGTTCTTGGATGCAGCCCCTAGTTATGTTTTTCATTAGATCTCTTGGAGGCTTAGATAGAAGGTCTACACTTGATGTTTTTGGTTTCCTGTCATTTTGAATAAAAATAAGGGTAGAGAATCTGGTATCTTAATAGGAACCTTGAGTAAAAGTAGCTTTAGGTAGCCCTGTCTTTGAGGAAGTGCTTGAAATTTAAGCTAACAAGCTGCAAACATCCTATAATGCATTTTTACTGTTAGTTTGTCGGGTACAGCTACTTTCTGCGTTGTAAATAGGGAGCAGAAGTAAATGGAAGTGTGTGTGGAATTAGAATCGATTTCAGTATGTTAATATCTGAGCACAAGTAAGATCATAATATTCATTAATTCAATGAAGGGTAAAGGGACTGTTTTAACAAAATACAGCAGACAGACAACTAGGACCAAGTTAAGCTTGGGCTTCAGTGCAGCCTGTAGCCTCGGGGTTGTTCAGTCAAGAGAGGTTTCTAAACATAAGCCGTATGCTTGTTCTTCCTTTCAGATGTTTTTTTAAAAGTATATGTTCAGTTTTCCACCCCTGCACTTGGTCATTCTGTGTTATAAACCCACCCCTGCACTTGGTCATTCTGTGTTATGCACAGAGTAAGCATGTGAGTTGCTTAGTGTGGTTTTCACCAAAGGAGTTCTTGATACGATTTTTTTTTTTTACTAGGATCTAAGCGTGATGGAGTGATAGCTCAATAGCTAATATCAAGATCTTGACATTATTAAAAGTGTTTTGAAATACTGAATTCAGATAGCTTTAGACACTATTCTGTAGCAATGTAGTAAGAAGTGGATGTAATTCATTTTTGCTTAAGAGGTGATGTATCTAAATATTTGGTTGACTCGGTTGCAACATATGCTCATTTTTAGAGCAATGTTTTCCTAGGTCTGTTTTCAGGCCAGCACTGTGGAAGAAAAATAAGTGGCTGCCTTGCCTGGCAATGCAGGCAAACATGAAGCGTTTTTTGTTAATAATTCTTCCCTGTTAGAATTTAGTAGTTGGTGAAAGTGAAGAGTCTGTGTGTTATCGGGGAGCTAGAGAGAGAATGTGCGATTGCAGCGCAGACCATGCATACCCGTCCTGTAGAAGAGGCAAACGTTCATACCAGTCCTTGGTCAGCCACAGACAGTGAGACAGACAAGAAGTAGAGCTCCTCACTCTGCAAGGTATCTGAGAGAGGTCCGCCAGTGATTTAAAATGTTAATGCTTCTAGGCCTCTGTGTGTGCCTGTGTTAGATGACTGCCCGTGGACCTGAGAACACACAGTTTAGGGATCCTTAAACTGCACAGCACTTATGCTTAGTGATGCAAACCTGAACAAGAAATAGTTACTAAGTACCAAGCCAATGTGGTGCGTGGTCCTATAAGGAAGGAATAGAAGAGCTTTTTATTGGCATTATGGCTTTTGATAGTTTTTTAGCAGTGCAGGTCAACCAGGAGCCGAGTTGTTACGCATACTTAAGGGCAACAGTGAGTGAGAAGGGCTAGGGCGAGCACATTAACCTGTCTGATACTGGTCATACGTCAGGAGTCTTTAGACATCCTTTGTTTCAGAACATACTGATCTGCCAGCAGGAGAGACGTGAGCTGTGCTCAGCACAGATTGTTTCGATCTCGTGGTCTTGAATCTGTTAATTTCTTTCACATCCACCACTCTCGGTAGAGGGGGTACAGATGCTTTACAGATTGGGGAATTAAGAATTTTTCCTCCTCTCTCTCCTGTCCTCCTCTTTCCCAGTGCCGACTTCCATGAAGATGCACAATTGCGACTTTGTGGAGCAGTGAAGATTTGAGCCATAAAATCCCAATTATGGGTTCTTTTTTGGCCTGACTGGGGGGTAACTAATTCTGAGTCTGTTGCCTTCCGACCATTGTGTTCTCTGTAGCATCTTAGAAGCACTGCAATATTTTGTTTCTCTCTAGCACACATGCACAGAGCACACAACCATTTTGTTTGAACGATTCAAGTGATGACAAACTTGTGGGTGTGAGCAAGCCCAGACTTTAGCACCAATGATCTGCTGCACATCGGTTAACTTTGGCGAGAGTGCTATTCATTTTTCATGCAAGGTTGGTGCAGTCCTTCTTTTCTTTGCATCCCATGCGCACTCCTACCTCCAAATCAGCAGACCTAGATTTTTATTTGTAATGGCTTCTGGTGAGAGAGAAAAAAAGAAAGTTGTTCTTAAGCATTTGTTTTCTAGGCCAACAATAACCCTAGCCTAGACGAGTAACTCCCTCCTAGTTCCTACAGAGAGAAGTGTTAGACTACACAGACAGTGAGGTCATTCATAGTCACTATTGTTTCTTGATAACCCAATTAAGAAAGTGCAATTTATCTAGCCTGTTTCCATTTAATTATCTAATTTGTCTGACCGAGTCGGACTAGCTATCTCCTCTGCACTCCAGGGTTGCTATCACACTAAGGACTTGTTCCTGCAGCATGCTCCCCAGGTGCTTTTCATTCATTTGACCTATAGTCATAGACAGTTATAAATCAGGAAGGTAGAAAGAGCCATCACATTGCTTTCCCTTGCTTTATCATTAAGGGGGAAATGTGTGCACTAGATTGAGAGTCACGGTGCTATTGCCCTCTTGCTAATCTAAGACCAAACTTTAATAAAGATATTTTATAGTCTTCCATTTAGAACTAAAGATGGCTTGGAAAAAAGGTTTGTGTGTGGGGAGAAAGATTTGTCAATGTGGATGTTCCGCAGCAAAGGGTCAAACCCACAAAATTAATATCCAGTGGAGAAATTATTAATACCTGTATTTCACTGTTATTAACATGCTCTAATGAACGTTGTGTTTTTAAATACTGTCTTTACTGTGATTATCACTGCTGCCGAATGCACTTCTGGAGACACCTGTCTGAAGCAGAGGAATAATTTCAAATGAACAGCCTGTTACCTTCAGTCTTCTGAAGCTGTACAAATTAGCAGCTAAACTGCCGGAGGACTGTTTTCCTGAAGGTTTGTTCTTCTGAATTCCTTACTGCTTTATCATTTTATCCAGAGCTTTCTCATTTGCAGTGTTCAATTCACAGATTCAGGGATCTTGTTCCTAGAAGTGTGGTTAGTAAACAATGTGGTTGGTGCAAGACACAGGTCTGGACTCACGGTTTTTGGGTTTTTTTTGTTTTTACTGAGTTGTGACTGTCTGGCTTTGGACACTGGGTTCCACATTTAGGGGATTATTCAAGTGATACAATGTTTTAGAGGTGCTTGTGTGCCGACTCCCGGTAAGAGTGGTAATGATGTCATCAGTTTTTCCACCTGGCAGATTGGTGTTGATGCTTGGGAATTGATGTTACAGATCAGACCCCTGGTTCAGCTAATCTGTATCCTATGTCTAATGGTAATAGGTGTTTTAGAGATCGAGAAGAGGGAGAGAGCCTGTGAGGGAAAGTTACCTTTCAAAACGGGGATTTCATCTTAATTCAGATAGCATTTTCGTGACTTAATTCATGTTTCAAGTGTGAAAGACGTAACAACAGTAGAAGTAACAACACAGTGCCCTTCTCTGATACAGTGCAGTTGCTATTGTGCCTGCTGTTATTTGTGGTTCAGTCCTCTTTGAAAGGCCCACCCATAAATGTTGTGCTAGATACGCTGCAAACACTTACCAGAGATAATAACCACCTCAGAGATTTGTACTTCGGTTGGAGTGCAGATCTACAGGCCAGAAAGACATCTTGAGGCTTCTGGGCTTAACGTAGTGAAAATGAGCCACCTGAAAAATTCTGCTTTGTGGGGATTAGAGAATATTTCAGGTTCTCCCTCTTGTCATGTTGACTTGTATGTGTAGCAGCAATGATCTCGTTTACATTGTTTCCTGATGTTTGGAAGCCAGTGACATCCACCCTTCCTAAGGTTGTGGGGGTGTGGGTTTTCTTTTTCTGAAGTTGTTTGAGCTGCTGCTATTTCTGAAGAGGTGTGTTCTGTGCTACTTGAAGTTAACCGTGAACTGTGCTATCTGCTGATAGCATGGAGATTTTGTTTGCTTTGCTACAGTCCTGTGCAGTCCAAGCAGGTGGACAAATACCTAAGAAGGGTTTGGCTTTGTTTGTGTTGTGTTGTGTGTGGGTTTCTTCCTCTCGCCTCTCCACCCCTTTAACCCTGTAGCAGAAGCACTCTGGCACTTCTAGGGGTGCATGTTTCGTCTTGCTGAATCATGTTTAGAGAAGAGTTTAACAGTGTAATGAGAAACTTGGCGCTCTGCATGTGTTTCCAGCAAATCGCTGAACACTGTGGCTAACAAGTTAGCCAAAGGATTGAGGAGGAGCTATTTGAATTCATCCGATACATCGACAAATGAGTATCTCATGCCACGTTTGTAGCGTGTTATAATTCAACATAATTGTATGGTATGATTTCATGTAATCTGCTCTCTCTGTTTAACAGGGATTATCAGACCACATGGCTTATACAGCATGTTGGGAAATAGCTTTTGAAAAGTTTCTGAATGTGTTGATTTTGTGTTATATATTCTCAGATACTTAGGTATTTGGCATATTGTTAAAATAATGATTATAATGCACTGATAACCTATTTCATCCATAAAGGGCGAATCACCTAGGTGCTTCCATTATGCAGGCATGCAGACTGATGTGTGGAGAGCTGTCTGTCCTGGGTTTATGCAAATATTAAGATGATTGTATTTAAAGCCCTGTACTGTTGCCATCTCATCATGTGTTGCCTCTCCAGTGCCTGACAGTGTGACAATAATGTAGTTTTTTTTAAAGTTGCGATTCCTGAAACTGATTCCATTACTAAATACATATCGAGATCTATCCCTCCAATTTCTGTGTCTCCCAGGCTTCTAGATAGACGCTTAGAGACTGAAGTGTAGGTCCGTAGCTGATTGTCCCCTTGCCGGTGTTAACAGAAACTCTGTATATACACCATATGATTTCCTTTGCTGCTTTTCAAGGTTCATTCATGTATTTCTTGATTAAAATGGAGATGTTGCATAGTTTCACATTCACAGGGGCAATACTGATGTGATCTCTAACAGGTCTTCTCGAAGGTCTAGTCAGAAGTTTCAAGCTCCAAAAAACCCAATCCCATCTGTTGGCCCTGTCAAAATACGCTGTATAGTAATAGTTCATCTTTCATATTCTTTTGCATAAAGGGTGACAGTGGCAAATTTCAGCTTCTGTGTGCTGGTAATATTTGGGGCTCAGCAGAACCTATGCTTCAGGTTTCCTGGAAGCTATTAATAAAGCTTAAAGCCAGTTTCTAAGTGTGCAAAATTATTGCAGTCAGTATGCTTGTAGCTTTATTTTCTTACCCTTGCGTGTAAAAGCTGGGTTATAAGATTGAAAGTACTGTTTTGTCTTGAATTAATATTTTGAGCTTTCTTTAAATAGTCATTCATGACTAAAAATAGATTTGCATCATGTTTACTTGATATTTCTCTCTCAAAAGTCTGTTGTCAGGTTATTCAATAAATGAGGGGTTTGTGACAATGTAAAGTGATTTAAAATTAAGATGTACTTTGTTATTCTCTTAAAAAAATTTGCATATTCTCTCTTGAAATATGGCCTTTTTCAAAATGCCAATCAAGAGGATATTGCTTTTTGTGGAACAAGTGGCATGCGTGTCTGTAATTTTGCAAATACATCTCAATTCTTACTTAGAACATCTGTGGCTATGTCTTAGCCTTGGTGGGGGTGGTGGGTGTGCTTTTCTGATTAGGATGTGTCTCCAAGGATCAAGTAAGAGGGCAGAGCTTCCTCTTCTACCTCTGACCTCGTATCTGAAACAGGTTTCCATCTGTAAGGCTTTTTAATGCAGAGAATGCTAATTTCTTTTACACCCAATATGCACAGTGAAGGTGTGAATGGCGATGTGATTGCAGGTTGAGCATAACGTCCCCAGAATCATGTCGTCATTGTGGGAACACTCCAGACTGCCCAGATCATGTTGTCGTCTGCCTGGTCTTCTCCGAACATTGTTGTTACTAACGGGTGCTATTAACAATTCAGTTGCATTCCTTCCATGAGCTGGGAAGGATGTTGTGTGTCTTAAAGTTCCTGTACCTATTAATCTCTTCCAAAAGAAATACCAGTTAGTTTACTGTAAAATGTAGAGAATTAAAGGCAAGACAAAGCACTACAGTACAAATCACTCTAGTAATACTGACTATGAGATTTTTATTCACATATAAGAATGGGGTTAGGTGATTTGATCCCGACACACATTTTGTTCAGCAGGATAAAACCTTCATGTTGGGTTTGTAATCCCTTGCAATTGGTGCCAGAAATCATGAATTTGCCTAGTGTGTGTTAGAGTAGAAGCAGGCTTACTAGTCACAAGTAGTCATATATCTTCTACTCCTCAGTATTTGCTTCATCCTTTCATCCCTTCAGTGTGATATTTCTTGGAACTTTTCATCCGGCTGAATAGGAGGATGGCTAGGTGTCTTCTGTGAATTTAATGAAGTCCAAGTCTGTTCTCACAGGCAGAAGTACCTTTGCCACCTAAATCAGGTGCCCTACTGTCTGATGTAACATGTCACACAGATTTGTGACCTCCGTCTGTCCTGGAAACCGTGCTGTCCAAAAAATTGTTAGGAGTGTTAGTATTGGAGTGTATCTGAAATGAAAAAATGAAATGGTTGTCTTTTTTGCACCTGTAGTTTGATTAGTGCTTCATAGCATAATATTCTGTTAAGTGCTTGGCTGAATGCCAGGCATTTGGAAAAATGTTTGTAAATCCTGAAAGCTTTGCATATTTCTCCTGAATGATTATTAGTTCAAATATTTATTCTGTGAAAAGACAACAGTCATTGTTTATTATTCTCTTGTTTAAAAAGGTTGGTTGTCCAGTTGGGGCACTATTTTGCACTAGTGTCTGCAGTGACCAGCCCCCCAGTTTGTGCAGGTAATTTCTGAAGGTCCACTCTCATAGCGTTGTATTTGGTAGCACTTTTGCTGTTGACTTGCAGGAAGAAACCTTAACAGCAAAAAGCTGAAGTGAACTATTTGAGAAACCAAGGAACTGTGTGATTACTCCAACCATTTAGCAGATACTTAAAAAATCAAACACATTCAGAGAAAACACAATCTGTTAGCATAGTTAGGGGCTAAATTTACAATGAATATAATCTCTACCCATTGGAATCCACAGCGGATTTCAGATCCAAAAGCAGAGGACCTACTCATCAGGTCACTCATTGGCATATTCTTCCCCATGAAATGTAGCAAGGGCTCTTTTAGATTATTGGGGGATGACATCTAGCAGATTATGCATAATACTTAGGCAAATGTTAATTTGCAGAATCCAAGAGTAGATTTTTGGGTCTTGCTAGCTGTGCAGAAGTTGCTGTAATACCCTCAGTTAGCATCTCATTTAATCCTTCTCCCCCTGCTCTCCCTCCCCCATTATTCTGAGGAACCACAAGAGTAAAGTCTGCATCCTTTTATATGGCAAAAAGCCTGAGAAGGATCCTGTGCTCGTTTCCATTATGATAAAAGACAAAACAACTAAATTAAATTGGAAACAATCTCTGCATTACACAAGTCTGCATACTCCAAAATTCTCAAAACAAAAGAGGTGCAGGGGGAGCCAATCACCATTGGAAAGAAGGGAAAAAGTGTCTCTGGACTAGAACTTTTACTGTTCCTTAACTCAGAACTGAAATATTTTAACTCCTCTGCAACCAGAGCCATTTAAATTGCAGAATGCAAACAGCAAAGCCAGGAAAGTGGCACTGAATCTGGATGTTACCTGAATTTTCTGCTGTTAAGAAATTACATAATGTCAGAGCAAATATGCCTGTAGTTAATGTCAGTGACTTCGCTGCAGTGGCATTGTCTGAAGCTGCAGTTTGCACATGTTCACCAGGGAGATGTGTTAGCCAGCTAGAGGGAAAATGTGCTAGTGACTTGGCAGTGTAAAAATGCAGAGGAAATCCAAACTGTCTTCTAGCACTCAGATTCTTTTTTTCCCTTGAAAAAAAAATAGTCGAAACTTTGAAAGACTAGACTATTATTTGTTATGGTTAAATTGGCCACTGACCCACTGGCATAGAACACAATCTTTTGCAAAAACTTGTTGCTAGATTTTATTTCATTGGGAATGGAGGAATGGAAAAGTTAACTGATCAGGTATCTTGCCTCATCCAATTTAATTATTTTAAGCAAAAAAAAAAAAAAAGGTGGTTGCAGGGGGGGTGGAATTCCTTGGAGCTCAAGTCACAATGTTAGTATCAATTCAAATTCAGTGAGCTTTTCTATCCCTTGACTCTGAATGGAACCTGATCTTATGAAACAGAGATGCTTTACCTGATTCTGTGTGTGTGCACACGCGTATGTGCACTGAAAAAGATCACTAGTATTTTTAGCCTTCTTAAATCTGTGTTAGAAATAAATGGAATAATCTACATTAATTTTTTTAATTATTTTACATTATAATTTACATTAAAATAATAAAAACTATTTGCATTTATATAGGTTCAGAGTGACCTTTCAGCCTTTTGAAAGATCAGAGATGTTCTTTGTTGTCTACTTGTGAATTAAATTTTCAAAAGGAACACAGGAATATCAGGTCACACTACGCTACATACTTAAACACATTGTTAGTGAAAACCTTTGCCAAGATGATACCCGTAATCTTTAAGGAACTTTAAAGCTCAGTGCTTAGAGGAGGGGAACTTTTGTTGAACTCGCTGACTGGATGGGATGCTTCCAGGAAATGCGCTCAGCACTTTGCCGGATCGTTCCTCTTCTGTTGCAGAGCACTGCATGAATCAGGACAAGGACTGGTTTCTGCTCGTATTAAAGATGACCTGAGTGCCTATCACAGAGATCCCTGGCAATAGGGTTCAGCTATTTATGTAGCCCAGCGTGAGCTCCAACAGTGAAAAGCAAAGATGATTTTGCGGCAAAGGCTTTAAAATAGGATTTAGTAAAAGCAAAGGTAGTTTCCTAGCCCTTGCTCTATCACCTTGGCCAAATCACTTCATATCTGTAGGGTTTAGTTTGTCATCTGTACCACTGGGATAAAAATTCTGCGTTTTCTGTTTCTTCAGGTTTAAATTTTTTTGGGCACGGGTCTTGTGTAGTTTTTGTCTCTATGGCATCTAGCACAAGATGGTCTTAATCTTAGTTGTAGCCTGTATAAATGACATTACTACACACACAAGCTATAGTTTGAATTTGAGCTAGGTGCAGGCATTTGAGGACAAAACCTGGCCCCTGTATGCAAATACGTGCAGGATACCTGGAAAAATCTCATGAGCCTGCGGTTTGTGGTTCTGAATTTTCCTCCCTGGTTACAGCTGACAGTGTCACCAAAAACTAGCACAGTGTGCGGAACATGGCTTCCTCTTCTGTTTTAGCTGTAGGTGATATCAGCAACTGTTTGCGGAAAAATACAGAATTTAGAATTTGAGGGTTGGCAGGTAATAATTCACCTTTATAGCTTTCTCAAGAAGCATTTTTTGCAGTGGATCGTTCAGCAATGAGACCAGCATGGCATTGTGTTTAATAGATCTTGAATTATCCAGGATGGGATCAGAGGTAAATGGTGCAGGGATTACAAACCAAATTGAGCAAAAACTTTGTTATTTCTGCAGACTTTCCCATTTCAGATGACTATGATGAAAAAATACTCCTGCAGAAGTGATGTAATCCCATAAGTTTGTGATGAAAGTGCAATTTGCCTTTTCAAAAAAGAGGGGGAAAGTATTTGCATTTGGAAAAATAAGTCTCGTTTTTTAAAAGCATTTCAAACAAAACGTGAGAATTCCAAGGTCTGTTGATAGACACCGTGGTTACCTGGCTGTGTCTCCCTCGTGACTGATAAGTTGCAACTTTATTTTGATAATGTACCGGTGGTGAGATAACTGAGACAAAGGAGGGGCTTTCTCGACTGACATAAGTGGCTACCCTCAGGTAAAGCAACTCAGTTGTTCATAAGTTGACCCATTGACCTTCTAATCACTGACAAATTATCCACTGCTTTATTCTACAGTCTTCATTATGCACTGTTATTAAACAGACTAATTTCTTTTTTATTAGGACAGGATCACTGAGGTGCAATAATGATCCTTTTCATCAACTTCAGTGAGGAGTTACGGGAGTATTTCTGTGATTTTTACATAAATTTTAGTGTATTACGATAGTTCCTGTGGCAGTTTTTCAGACATTTGTGATGCAGAGAGTGACACTGTGCGCTTTCAGGTGTTATATTTTATAAAATGTTAATGTTTTAAAAGCTGCAGTCCCTATAAAGAAACAGTCTTCATACAAGGTACCCCTGTCTCAGAAATAAGAAAATCATGCAAGTTACTTCCCTGGCCCTTCCTCCTCCTGCATAGGCTGGAGCCGCAAACCTGCTCAGACCCTCTTTGCAGTGCTGTGGCCTTGTCGGCAGCGATGGAATTTGCAGCTGGTTTTGTGTGTGTTGCTGAACTGGGTTAAACTCTTCCCACGTAGACCTGCTGCACCAAAGTCAGCTGTAGCTTGCGCTGGAGCTGCTTGCTGTGGTTACTGTGCCGACACCAGGGCTTTGTACAGGTGAAGGTACTTCCACAGAGGGAGGTTTGTACACTAGTAAAACCCCAATATGAGTGACCTCTCTAACCGTTGATTGACAGAATAGTCTGAAGCCTGAGCTCTACAGCACGCTTTAAGTAAGTCTGAAGGGAAAAAAGCAGGAAATACGTTTTGCCTAAAATAACAGAGATAACTCGATGTTGCTTGCATGATATTTTTTAACGTTTCCCATCAGTCTTTTCACTAAAGCATTTCCAGTTTTTCAAAGGATTTATTGTGAAGGTATAGGGAGCATGGGGTTTAAAATTACTCTTAAGTATCTTATTTTCAACCCCCTTGACTGAGATCCTCAGTTCAGAAGGAAAGAAATCAATGAACCATAGTCTACATTTTGAAAGAGAACTAGTGGGCTTAAGTTTCCAATATTAAACATCTTAAAACCCCCCAATTTTTCAGAAAGCTGTAAGTACCTGCATTCTACGCAGACATTTCCTTTTTGATGTTTCCAATGGGGTAGCAAACACTGGGACATCTAAAATTAGTCTTGAAAGCTTAAAACAGTATGTTTGATAAGTGTTTATTTCCCAATGTCCTTTCAGCTATGAAGGGATGGAATTTGTTGTACTTCATAATGTATGAGCTAAAAAAATTCCAAATCTAACTATTTCCCCAAAATTTATTTTAAAAGTTGGTGATTGGGAGAAGCTACTGACACCACTGAGTGAACAAGTAGATCAAGTCAGAATTTAGCCCTTACCAGGCTTTTGAGAAGCTTAGTATTTGATCTTTTTCATCCTCCTTTGTGTTTGTTTGGATTCTTTTGACTCTGAGCTGTGTCATCAGGAGCAGAGGCAGAACTATTGTATACTCAGATGGGGTATATTCAGTATGTCCTGTGCATAAAATCAAAGAATTTCACAAATTACCATGCAAACCTTATCTGACCTTTCAGAACAAAATTTCCACTGTTCTGGGGTTTGCTTTTCACCAACTGTGTTGGTCCTTCTCTAGTCCCTTTTATTATTGGCATTAGAAAGCCTGAATTTATGACGTAGAACCTTGGCAGAACACCTTGGCATGTTGCAAGAAACACCAGGTAGGGAAATAGAAATGGGGCTTGGGTGACAACATGTAGTACAAATACTGTGATAAAGTGTTCCTCTTCTGAAGGACAAAGGCCTAAAGTGCGAGGACCTCTCAGTTTATGAGTTTGTTGCTAATCCCTTTAAAACTGGGAGATTAACTTTTTTGTCAATGGGAGCAGGAGTAGGTGCTTAATCTATATTGTTGTAATGCTTAAATGGCTGCATGTTTAAATGCTCCATTTTCAAACACAGACTCTCAAGTGCCTAAAGCCACAGTGATACAGAAAGTAGAACAGAAAGCTCTTGTTTTTAGACATTCCAGTTGTGTGTTCATTCCAGTACTGCTCATCCTTAGTATCTGTTGAGGGGCACATGCTTTCCTTTAAGCACATGGAGAGAGAACCCCAGTGAACTCTTTGCGATCCTATGTTTCATGAGTGTGTGTTTGTAGGATTGAGCTTAATCAGAGCAACATATACTCTCTTAGAAGACTGTCAGTGAAAAAGCACAAAACAAGACTAGATTTGTTGAGTAGATGAACTGCAAATAATTCAGTCAATTGCAGTGTAAGAAATGAACTGCTGATAAATTCTTGCAATTGGGTGGGTATTTTTTAAGCCACCGGGAGGTGTAAGCTATGGGTATTTTAGTCCTAAGTCTTTTGTTGCAAGATTTAAAAAAAAAAAAAAAAAAAAAAAAAAAAAAATACTTGTGCTTTCGTGT
>NW_008794753.1:1551451-1574893 GCF_000699145.1 Aptenodytes forsteri | reverse complement strand
TTTTTTTGCAAAAATTAAAAAAAAAAAAAAAAAAAAATCAAGTGAAATCAAAGGCTTGGGTTTGCATGATGGGAGCTATATGGAGATCGTGTCTGGTGATTAGCGTCTCTCACAAAAAGTACTCTCAGTTCAGGTTCACAGAATTATTTCCCTGTTATCTTTGTTGTCGATGGCATGATTGTATATAGATATCCACAGAAGTGTTCTGTTATTTTGGAGTAAAAGGGACCTGTTGTATTGTTTAAAACGCACTTGTTCCAATTCTGAGTACTTTCCATCTGTTTTCCTATTTCCTTCCTCTTGATAGGAGCAGCGTTTCCTCCCCTTCTTACTCTGTTGGAGGGGTGGAGAGGGAGATTCTGTACAAAGCCTTGCTTAGCTCTGTGTTATAGGATATTGCCCAAGATTTAAGCCCTGTCTTTGGGAAAAGAAAAAGGGAGAGAGGGGAGAAGGAATAATTTTTGTTTGTTTCAAAGGCTTTTGGAGAAAGTGTATATGGAAAGCTTTACAAAAAGGGAGCCTAGGTAGAGTTGGATCACCATTTTTGCTACCTTAATAGCTTGTGGGTGGCCCACGCGATACAAGTTTGGACCCTAGCCCAGGTCACGGTGAATTAAAGGTCCACAACAGAACTCCCCTTCTTCAGCAAGTGCTGATTTCTCCCTCCTTCCTCTCCCATCACCACACACACTTCTCTTTGCAATTCCAGCGGATGGCCGAATGTGCCAAGCTGGCAAAGGAGGAGCGTTTACTCTTCTCTTACCCCTGATATGTAGCTCCTTCCATGCCCCTCTGTGGGACTTGGAGAATAAGCCATGTTTGAGGCACACTGGTGGTCTTTCTGCCCTTGCTGTGTCCAGTCTGAGGTAGGCAGAGCTCATCCAGGCTGACAGCCACCTCTTGCCTGTGTTAAGTAAAAGCAAAGAAAGAAATTAAGAGGAGAATATGACAGAAACGCAGAGTTCCCAGAAAGGCGCCTGGGAGACTGAGCATCGCAGGGTGATGGCAGTGGGGCTCTGTCTTCAGCTGACCCCCAGCTGCCTATAACAGTTCTTATGTAACCTTGTCTTCCCCTCAGAGCTGTACGGTATAATGGATTTCTTTAAATTAATAATGCGTAAAAGGAGATTTACACTGCGGTGCTAAAATATTGTCTTTGCCTTTTATTCATGCATTTGTCACTGTAATCTCTAATAGAGGTGTTCAGCGGGGGGATAAATAATGAAGGGTAAAAAACGCTGTCATAATCCAGAACCATTTGCAAATTCATCACCAATATTCTTTTGGAAGCAGAGACAGAGGGAAATGAAAAATATATACTGGTGCTAATATATCTCACTGATTTCCATCTCCCATTTATTCAGAGAACCTACTTTGAGCTATGATAGAATGTGAATCCTAGAAATTGCCGTTCCTTTTTAAGACGAGTCTAAGGCTGCTACTGAGCCTCTCAAGTCACAGATTAAATATAGTCAATGAATACTAAGTTAATGTGCTTTATAGTCAGACATAATACACTTACCTTGTGTTTTTTGATTAATTAGGGTTTAAGTTATCGTGTACAAAATAGTAAGGAAGTTGTAGAAATTCTTTAGTGTTTAAGCTGTTGTGAAAGCTTTTTAAGACGTGTTTAAAAAGGCAAGAAAATAAAAGCAAATATTTTAAAGTAGAAATCCCATAAAGAATTTTTTATTCATTATTAAAAGTAAGAATGACTGAAATAAGTTAGAAGAGCCATCCTGAAACAGATGCAATTTCTTATGAAGTTCAGATTCCTTTAACCTTCATAAAAAATGTTGCAACTCCAGAATTTTGAAATTGTGGTCTTGGGACAAAAGAAAATGTGTTATTGCAAAAGAGCTTCCCTTGTCATATTCCCTGACCACCTAAGGCTCTGAATTATTACAAAATTTCGAGGGTAAAGACTCTTTTTTTCACGGATGATGTGTGGCGTTATACGGGGGTTATTTGAGTAAGGTCAGGATATAGCATAGTATGCTTATTCATTAAGTTAAAACTAAACATGGGCCATTTTATACCTTTTACTGGAGCCTCTATGATTGCCCTAGTACCAAACTGGGTAGTTTGATCGAACCCAAATCAGCTTCTACAGTGTTGCTAGCATCCAAACTAGTGAGCCGTGAAGGAAGAAGTGACTGAAAGCAAAAGAACTGAAAGAATAGGCTCAGTTTGTAGGAGGGGGTTTCCTTGTCAGCAGATAGGGAGGAGTACTGCTGCCACTCCGATCTCTCTCGGTAATGACCAGTCTGTGTTTTTACTGACTTTATCAGATGATTATACGGCAGCAACACTGCAACTGGTGTATAGCAATGGAAGGTGTTTCAGGGCATGAAAAGTTTGGGCCTAATATATATACTAAGGTAGTGACATTGTGCTTTGTAGCCTGTGAGCTTAAAAGTGCCTGGACTTAGTGGAATCTGCTGTTCTATGTGCGATTGCTCCCTGCTGCCAAGCCGGGGCTCAGTTAGAACCAGCAAGCGGAGTGAAAACAGAATGTAGTAGCACTCTGAAAAGGGGGAGAAGATGAAATATATCACAAGATAATAAGAAAATAAACCATTAAAAGGCTCTGTTTCCTATTATCATGTGGTTTTATGTTAATGAAGTTGTTCCAGGCCTGTTTGAGTTTAACTCAAGCAGGGGAATATGAGTAATATGAAAAATATGTGGGGATGAAGACCCTAAGTTAAAAAGTCTGTGAAACATTTAATGTTTTCATTCACCATGCATTTCAGAAGAAGATATAAAGCGGCCAGAAAGTGGTACGGAAAAAACATTAAGCGCCAGATTTTCCTTTCTGTGATCTCTGGATCTCTGAATCTGTGTTTACAAAAGCAGGGCAAACTTGACACGGATGCTAGCGTGGACAGCTGTGGAGATGATCAAGTTCAGATTCATTTACTCAGTTTACCCATATTTACGTATATGCCTTGATGAATCTTAGAATTCCAGAAAAGATGACATGAGTGATAAATTGCCATTTCTGTGTAGGGTATCTGTCCAGATTTAAATAGTGTTGGAGTTTTTTTTAAACAGCTAATTGATTTATAAAAGAAGAAAAAAGTATTGGAGGTAGAATTTGGAAAGCAGCTTCAATCAGAAAAATGGAAAATCATGAAAATGTCCAAACAGACATTTGAATATTTTTTATAGTGTTTTATTTCAGAAAAGCTCAAAAATTTAGCTCTGACCTGAAATGACCTAAATTTAAAAAAGCAAAAGAGAAAGCATGAAAGGGCTAAGGTGTCCCAGATTTAGAAAAACAGATTCCATTGTGAATTGAGTTGATCTAATATTTTTTTAATTATTTTTTTCAGTTAATTGAAAACCTTGAAAAAAATCTGCTGTCATTTAATACGCATTGAGCTCTTTCAATTAATTTTTGCTTTGAGAATGAACTAAAAAAATCATGATCCGGGATAGCAAGGATCATACCCAGGAACTGGTTGGAAAAGTTTTCCTGACTTATCTTGTGGGGCAGCAGCAGCAGGCTTTCACAGCTCTTATCGTTTACTGTCCTCACTTTTTTAGATCGGTAGGGTCCAGAGCACAGATCTAAGAAACACGGAGGTGCTGCAATTAAAATAGTGAGCTGAGGTCAATTGGAAGAGCTCTCAGGAATGGTTAAGAGCTGACAAAAAGAAACACAGAGGAGCTTGTTTCATTGTTCACTGTCTCAGAGCTGTACTGGCTGCTAGTGATGCATCATACCTAGCATTTGGTCAGCCAAAAGAGGTTAGGGGCTTCTTGGTGGTTTTTTTGCCTTTTTTTTGTTTCGTTTTGGTTTTTTTTTTTTAAAGTAACTTTACTTTCTATCTTTCTGCTGGATATCACAAGGGCAGTAAAGTTAGGGACTCTGAATCTACACCTTGCCCCAGGCAAGTAAAAGATGGTCTTTCTCTCTTTCAAAGCCACACATCTGTTTTCTGAAAGAAAAATAGCTTAAAAATCAAAACAGAGATAAGAACCTATCACTGATTTAAGGAAAGTAATTTTTAAAAATGTTATTTCAAAAAGAGAACTTTCTGTAATAACTTCCATGCATATAGTATTCTAAATCGACTGCAGAATTAAACAATAGGTAACACAGGAAGAAAGGCACTGAACAGAAAGACAGGTAAGAAAATAGTTTTTCAGGCGAGATGCAAAATGACCTATTGAAGGGGGGATAGAATGGGAATGGCCATGAAAGGAAAGTAAAAGGAAAGGCTTAGCACCAAACTAGGTGCAGAGGTGGAGTTTGATGAAGTTTGGTGCTGCGCAACCTAAGTTTAAACACCGAAAAGATATAGAAGAGACAAAAATTGAAATGTATGTATTTATTTATTTATTTTTAAAAAGTATTCTTTGCAGGGTATAGAGCTTTTCTGAGCATCTGGGAAGAGGTTTTTTTGTTTTTGTTGTTCCGGGTGGATGATGTTATTAAGAGGCAATATTAGAAGGCAGTAGCTGTATTTAGTTCTAAAGAAAAATAAAATGCTAATTTTGATTGGTATATTTTCAGTGCATCTGCATTTTTTCCTGAAAATAAACAGTGAAAAATAACAGTCATTTAGACACCTGGTTGAGAGAATTTTTCCTCTTAAAGGGAAAGCTTTAAGTTCCCTTCGGTAACAGTTAATATTTCAAACAATGTGGGACTACTGCTGGCCAGTCAGAAGTAAAATATAAAAATACTTTTATCTTAAATATTTTTCTTAATAATAGCTTCAAAGGCAGAAAAATTGCTTGTTCAACTGCAGTTGACTGCTGTATGCTGTGGCCTGGCAAAGTCCAAGCCGTAGGGAAGACCTTGCATCTTGGTGGTGTTAATTGGATAGCCTGGAATGTGAATCATTTTGCCATGGTATATGGCCGAACAAAAGTATTTCTAGCAGGAGTAATACAGGAGGAAGAATGTTGTGTCGCGTAGATCTGTGCTTAGAGATCTCTCCAGGACTAAAGGAGTTGTATCAAGCTTTATAGTAAATCCTTACGGATTTAGCTATCAAGTCTCAATGAAAATCTTCATAATCAATAGTGGGGAGTGTAACTAGCCTGGGTGCCGATGGGCTGAAAAGGTGGTGGAACGGAGAGGCAATCCCTGGTTGTTAAATGGGACAGTTAACTTTGTTTCATTACTTAGTCCTGCCTGTGAGTGAGGAGATAGGGATGCTGAATGTAGTATTACTGAGGAAGTTGGAGAGACTTGTGGGGTAGATCTGTAGGAGAGGGTGTAGTAAGGCTGAGTGTTTCTTTCCCCATCTCTTTCCTTCGCGTCCTCTAGCAGTTGTGCTCTCTGCGTGAGTCAAGGAAGTGGACAGGGAGGGAGGAAGAGCTCCTGCCTGAGTGAGATGGATGCTGGAGGCTGCCCTAGAGCCATGATCGTCTTTAAAACCTGGCTGGATTGGATGACACTGCTGAGCTAGTCCTGAAACAGATGGCTCCAGACAGGTGTTCCACACAGCACAAATTTTAAGTAGAATGCTGCTTATTAGCATTAATGCTATTTTTGCATCAAAACCAAGTTCTTAAAAAATGAAAGGTAGTTGATTGTATTGTGCATAAGGCCATAGGCACCTTGGCCAATCCAAATGGGTGAACGGTCTGCTGTAGAACCAAGGTTAGTGGTTTGCACCTAGGCTGGTTCTTGTTCCAGCTTTGATGTTTAAATGCGTAGAAGTTGTAAATGGGACAAAATGGCCTCAGGGTGGAAGAGTATAAATTGGCACAAGGTGGGTACTTGGTGCTGTCAGTAGTGCAGGGAAAATAGCAGCAGATGGAATCCCTTATAGCCTCTGGTTATTACTGTATTGGAGTTGCAACATTAAACAGGAATATCACCTTGCCTTCTGTTTTGCTGAAATGAATTAACTGCAGGAAATCATGGATTTCCGAACCCAGCTTTCCTTACGACATTCCTTGCTGCAAAAGGAGAATTAAACCGGTGAAAGTGAGTAACAAGAAACAGGTTCTAAAATTATTCTATATGGTAAGAGTGAAACATCATCAACCTGTTTAGCAGCAGTTCCACTGCTTTTAAAAAAGGGTTTTAGAGAAAGATAAACTGTGACTGAGGGAATTGAGAGTGCAGAGAATTGATTAGTAGATGGTGGGTTGCAATGGAGGCGTAATGTCTATTAGAGGTGGTAATACACTGCGAACACCCCAACAACTGCTTTATAGCACCGGTCCTCAGAGTCTGTATTGCAGCAGTCCTAGTTACAGTATTTTGCTGTATATGCTTTCATAATTGGGGGTGAGAATCCACTGAGCACTTCTGAAAATTCTCTGTTAAATCCCTTATTAGGTCATGACTGAAAAAAAAAAGCAGTAAAAACTTTCGAAAGAGATTTTTGGAATTCTCACCATGGTTTTATTATCTTCATAACTTTCAATGGTCTTACTGTTGAAACTGCTTTAGTGGGAGTTACAAACCGATGGTACAGGGCAAGACTGAAAGAATGCAGTTTCTTTGCCACTGCTTGTACAATACAGCAGGAACATTCAAAACTGTTGCAAAGATTCATTCTTTTCCCTGCTCTTCCACTGCCGCAGAGCATGTGTAAGTCTCCTTCCTCATGCATTCGTACGGGAACTGCATTTCTTCACATTACCCTTTTTGGCTGTTTCTGCTGATACTGTTTTTCAATTTAAAAATTGCAGTCAAATGCATGTATTGGTTTTGATTACTGCAGCACTGTTGTAAAGAGCACAAAGACTGTGCCATTTAAAAAAAAAATATTCAAAGAATTGTAGTGGTTGGGTTTGGTGTGTATCTTTTCCGAATATTTTGTACAGCGTTCAGAAACTTGAAATTAGAAGCCACGTTAAAGGAAAAAAAATGAGGCTATATGCCAGAAAGCGCCGTGTGTTACACTGACGGTTCCTTTCAGAGTGTTTCCAGGCACAAGTGGCTAGTGCTCTATGATCTGGAAGCCAACAGCTTTCAGAGACTGTTATTTTGGAAGTGGGATAGGAGGATTCATTCAATTCCCTAGGAAATGTGGTTACTTGAAATCTTCAAGGGGAGAGGGGAGACCTTTGGGAATAAGCTTTGATCAAACCAAGTCTGTTCCCAAGGATTTCCAAAACTGGCCCCTGAAAAGTGCTGCTGATGTAAGAGCTTACCCTTCCTGCCTTCTCTCTCTCTCGGAAGTTACAGGAGGGATGGCAGAATTGGTGATGGAGATTCTTCTCATCCAAAGCATTACCTGACATACCACCGCTGCTTTTGGTTTCTGTTAATACACAAAGCTGCAGACTGCGTGAGAAGTAACAGTTGGTGTGGAAGGTGGGGAGGGGAGGGCAGCTTGAGACGGAAACTTGAAATTACACTGCCACAAGTCACCACAGCTCGTTTGGAGGCTTGCTATACGATAGTGAAAGTCAGTAGAATAGGCTCCCTGAACCACCTAGACAATTAAAAAGAAATTAATACATGGTGCTTAATGGAAGTACTTTTGAGTTACAGTAGGTGACTTGATGTTTCTCCTTCTTTCCTTCTCTTAGCACCTTTGCGCCTTCCTCAGTTTTCATGTGTAGCTTGCTTCTGCTCCACTGTTACTATCTAATTTCTCTGTCGTTCTCCCTTTTTTCCCCTGCCTCAGCAGCTTAAAAAAAAAAAAAAAAATCCTTTTTTTCCTAGCCCTGTGGCTGGGCTCTCCTTTCCTCTGCTCGTGTCCCAGAGCCGTGCTCGGGTCAGCAGCAAGCTAACGCTTTTGTCAGCGTGATTAATAGCGCTGTGGATTGTCGTTAATTCACTGGCTAATGACTGCAACTCTGGCCGCTCCTGGAGTAATCGGGTGATGTATGTGGGGAGCGCGCACCTCATGGCAGAGGTGAAAATCATTTCGACAAGTCAAATATTGTCACAGGGAACAAATGGCTCTCCCTGTTAATAAAAATTAATGAATTTTTTTTACCACTGGCCTGCTAAATGAAGCTGTGGAGTGACTGAGTGGAGGGGACAAGCTCGGTGGAATTAAGCACTTTATTTGATGGTTAAAACTATAAACATCTTTATTACGGTTGTGATAGGATGTGGCAAGTGTTGTTGGGGATTTTGTTTGCGTTCATTCTTTCAAGGATGTATCCAGCATGCCCTGGCCACTCTTGGGCACAGAACTTTGGCAAAGCCACCCCTCTGTGTTTGCCGAGTGCTGCTGGCTAGCTTCTTCCTTTCTATCAATTCCTTGCCCAATCAAGCCTCCAATTACACTAGTATTCAAATCGCTGTTGACACTTGCTACCGAGCCTAGGCATGGCGTGGTCCTCCAGGAGAGGTTGTTCTTGTCCTTGGTGGCTTTCAAGACTAGGCTGGAGAATGGGGTGAGAAGAGGAAGAAATGACATGGCAAAGGCAGGCATCCTTGAAGAAGTCAGTGGAACTTTTGGACGCTGTAGCAGGAACCGGTACTTGATTACCTGTTAACTAGAGAGCTATGTCTCATAGGTAATTAGAAAAGAGTTTGGCTTGGTTTCATGAGGAGTTTTGATTCTGTCTGTGCTGATGAGAAATGTTGGGTTCTGTAGTGAGGTAATTGCCTTATAGATGCAATCTATAGAGCATATGACTCTCAATAGGCGAGGTGCAGCCCACCAGTACCTCAGATTCCAGAGAGACTAGTGGGAACACTGCTTGAGTCCTTGTGGTGTTGGTTTTCGGAACTGCTGTAGATAGATGCACTCCTACGGAAATGATCAGGGAGCTTTGATCAACTCCTTTTTGCTTGCATTAGCCGCAATCTTTGTACTCTTGCCAAGCTGACCATTTGAAAATCCTAGTATTAAGTAGAAAACAAATGTCAAATAACCCTGCTATAAGGCCTTACTTGTTTTATCGAATATGTATGGGAAATCTTCTTCAAGCAATTTCACCATTCTAAAATCATGTATATGAAGAAAAATCCCAATTGGCCTGTCAGAGATCTGTAACATTTTCCAAGTTATCATATATTTGGCTATCTAGGGAGCAGAAAAACGGAGGGATTAGAGAAGGAAAACATGGGGAAGCTTTAAAACAAACAAACAAGCAAACGACCTCAATGTTATGCTGGAATGAATGTTAAGTGACCAGGTTCACTTTGCAGACCGGGGCACAGCAGAAATCCTGCAGCTTTTTTTTTTAATTTTATTTTTTGTGTGTGTGTGCTGTAGGAAAGGCTATCTTGCATGCTACATTTCTTCTGTTTTCCGCAAAGATGCTCTGACAGAGACCATCTTGGTGAACACAAGGAGAAATATTTATACTACTGAAAAATGCATTGCTTTTTACAGCAAGGTGTAGATACTATCTTGGGAGACATAAAGGCTTTGTATACTTTTGGGTTGTGTTTCCCTTAATGAACTTTTTTTTCCTGTCTGAATTTAATTTTAATGTAAACATGTTTGCTGCATCTAGGAAAACAATCTCAAAAGAAGAACCACGAGAAAGCAGAACACCAGTTATGTGATTTTAATCCACTTTATGTGGATACAATTTTATGGGTAGCAAAGTTTAGAAATGTGTTTAAGTCGCTGAACAGTAGCGAAAACTTCCTGCATCAGGGATTATCAGTTGTCATGTAATTCAGGATGGAGATGCTCTCTTTCAGACTAAACACTGAGCAAAGTCTTGACTGGTTTTGGCTGTTAAAGATCCCATTAGGATCTTAACTCCTGTTTTCTATGCAAAAATGCAGTAGTATATTGGAAAATGATGTATTGTCCAGGTTTCATGTTTTTCTTCGAGGTGAAGTGTTCTTCCCTTATGCTTTCAACTGTGTGCAGTGCTTCTGAGTGCTGGTAAATGAGAAATTTGATTCCAAACATGACCAGTTTAGAGATGTCTAAAAAATATTGGAACACCTGGTTTATAATTTAGACATTGTATTAGAGACCTTGAGGGTTGTATAAATGCAGGAGAACAGCAAACAACATCTTGCTGCAGCTTCTGCTTTCGAAGTTTATTTTACTGGTCTACTTGAACACTGGGTTTGGCATATATTTCATAGGAAAATCTACCCTATTTGTCAATGAGAGAGACAGAATACATTAAAACTTGATTAAGCAATCCCAAATCTGGGTTAAGTGTAACTGTGTTTAATAACAAATTCTTTGTGGTACATAAGAAACGAAGAGCCTGTCTTTTGAAAAGACTTTGAAAACTATAAATTTAAACTTAGTAACTTATGTAAAACTCTACTGGTACTTACTTACATAAAACAATACTGTATTAAATAAAATACACGTTGTTTTGGCCTTGTCTAGGACACTGTAGATCCATTCATATTTTTAATAACATATCTGTGAGCTTATACGCAGATACTGGTGCTAGGAAATTAGGCCAAGAACCAACGTGTGTTCAATTGTAAAAAGTTTTCTGATGGGGCTGGACAATATTTGTTGGATAAATCTTAATTGCCATGTGGGAGTTTATCAGTATTATTTAACTTCCAACAAGAAAGGGGATTTTTTTAACAAGGCTAAAATGTTGGTTGTTCCATAAGGTTATGCTGAAATATCTTGAACTTGAAGTGATTTGGCAATGTTGAACTGAAATATTTTGGAGCATGTTATCGAAAAAAATAAATCTGAATGTACACATTCCTTCCAATGAAATAAAATGTCAAAGCTGTATCACTTTTTATGGGATTGCCGTGAGGAGTTTTGAAAGAATAATATTTCTCCAAGCACTTCCGTATCGCTTCCTTATTCTGTGGATGCTGATGCAGAAGGGAGAAGCCCTAGCTGCCCAGCAAAATTTCACTGGTTCACCTACGTGTGAACATTTAAGTCCTATAAGTTAAGTTTGCAACCCATTTCAAAACTCTTGTTTCATAGAGGTTGGCTGCCTCACCTGGTACGAGGGCTCATTGCTTTAGTTATCTTGTACTGCTATAACTCAGTATTCCATATTGCTACCGTTTGTTGCTTCTGTTGGACTCCTTAGAGGCCCAGGAAGGTCCCTGGTCGGGGCTCATGGTAGGATTTGGTTTACGTCTTATTTCTGGAAAAAGAGGCTAGAAGTGTAATGTCACTTGAGAGAAGGTTTAAGTTTTCCTAAAGCAAATGCTGTTATGGTGGATCTCCTTAAAAGAACCAGTCTAGCAAAAGAATGGTGAAGCTGTCAAGGCTCGGGTTTCTCTCCTCTGTTGTCTTGTGTGTTTTTGGTTTTAATTGTAATTTTAATCATGCCTTTTACTTGAGGGAGCCCTATTCTCTTTACTTAGGACCATGGGCCTCTGGCAGCCAAAGTCTGGTTATCCGATGTATTTGAGCCCATTAGCTACCTGTACCACTCTTTTTATTCCCTTTCTTTTTTTTTTTTTTTATATTTTTGTTAGCCTGGACTTTTTATTTGAAGAGAGCAATTTTTTTTTTTTTAAAAGCATTCATACTGTTTTTTGACTTACATCAAGCTGTTGCAACACATATCTCTGAGGGAATTGTTTTCACTGTGGAATTGGAGCTTCCACAATGCCACATCTAAATTCTTGTATGCTTCATTATGTGTTTTTTCCATTGATACTATATTCTAATATACTCTTCTGCAATTATCCTTGAAAAGTGTTTTTTAAACTACATGAATGAGATTGAAAGTTGTTAGCTGGGCAGAAGATATTAATTTTCAAATTTATAGTGAATGAATACACGGCTGAATATACCTCTTTCAGAGATGGCTGAATTTGCTTTGAATAGTAAATAACGTTAGCCAGAGCTTCTCCTTCCTGTCTTGCTCTTAATCGCTGCAGTCTCCTTTGCCATAGCAGGTTGACCAGTCCTGACATGCATCTCTTTAACGTGGCCATGTGACTGTTAAAATCCAGGAGTTGAAGAGTTAAGGCACAAATAAAATCTCAAGTTCAGACTGTCAGCTTAGATAGTGCTTAGCAAGGGTCGAGGAAAAAAAGCCAGTTGTGATTTAGAAGAAAAACAGTGAGATTTGACCAATTCCATGGAATACCTTTCTTAGCCCCAGGGCAAGTGGAAGTGGTATATTAACCAAGGAATAGAGCAGAGGAGGAAAAAGGCCAAATCACATTTCTTTGAAACAAAGAGGCTTTTTACCAGGAACAAGCCTTGATAAAAATTACAGTGGCATCGCAAGTCATTTCACCCGCTCTGCCTCGGGCTATATTAAAGCAGTGAGGAAATGGGGGATGCAGCAGCCCTGAAATACAAATACAGTAGTCCCGGGAGCGTTTTTAGTATAAATAATCCTTTTTCGAATAATGTAGTGGCTTTAAATAGGGCCAGGTGGTGGGTGCAACACCCAAGATTGCTTTGGAAAAGAGAGGAGGGAAGTAGGATAGCGTACCTCTGTCTGGATGTGGGTATGTGCCCTGGAAATGCCCCACCTTCCTCATGCTTCCACATCTTCCCATATTCTGACTTAAAACAGAATCTAATGAAATCAGCTTAAAAATCATGTTAATGTATCCGTCAAGCTAAGCCATAAGAATACTGTGGTGGGATTGTGAATTGAATGGGTCTAAAACTAACGCAGAGTTCCCTGGCATCGGGTGAATTTCCATTGGAGATCATGAGATTCCTACGAATGTATCTGCTGTTGCTTGACGTTTATTCACAGCTCCTTGGGCAAGTCCTGTAACCCATCTGCAAAATGCTCAGGAAACCTACCCATTTAACAGTATTTGTTCACAAAGTGTTAGGGAAGGATTATACGTAGTGTTACATCCCACTGTCATTTGTTGAACTTGCCATCATTCTTGTCCTACATTTTGCAGGAAAAGTCTAGGACCACTTTCTCAGTCAGAAGTGACTTCACGAAAAGCATTAGGATGAAACATATGCTTAGTTCTTTGTCAGGTACTTTTGTTTTTCTTACAAAGAGTAAAGCCTGTCTTTAAAGAGCACTTGAGTGATCAGGAGAAAAATGCCCCAAACAGTAGTCTCTGCAGAGGTGCTCACAATGCAAACATTTATCGAAACTAGGATATAAAATGTTTTGAGGAGAAATAGAGGGAGATCTCTGCAGAGAACATGATTTAAAAAAACAATTGTGTTTCTTACTGTCATCGCTTACCCCATTAAAATTCCATTTTTTCACAGTAGTTAAACGTTTCTGTAATCCATCAGAACATGGGTAGCTGGAGGAAAGGTGCTTGGCCCAGGAAGGGAGTTCAATTTTGTTCCTGTAATATCAGTAACTTGACTCCTTGGCCTAATGGTGGGAAATACTTGGTAGACCTCTAAGTCAGTCTTTGCTGAATTTTTCTTATTTGCATGTTCGAAATCTGTCAGGTTAAACATGAGCTGGAAGTTGACTGAATGGATTTAGTTAGAGGTGCGTCTCAGCCACGAAGGTCAGATGCAAATCTGAGGTTCAGTTGCCATCATAGTGCTTGATTGTTGCAATGTTTTTCCCTCCATAAAGCTGCATCATCATTTTATGGGCAATTACTGTTAAGAAAAATCAATTGGTAATTACTACTTTTAATGGTTATGAAAAAAGGACTGACAACATGATCACAATATGATGTCCAGGACACAGAGAAAACATAAGTACTTGTGACTCTCATTGTGGTTTCAAGGCTGCCATTAGGCTTGGTGGGCTCTAGAGGCAAGTTAAGGATGTGTGGGAGCACTGAAATAAAACTCAGAGCCAGTCAGGGGCTGGCTGTAAAACCCCCACAGCATTCCGTGTGCTTCGGAAGTGAATCCGTAGAAAGCGGGAAAGCCATTTCCAGTTGCTTTTTGAACAGAAGCCTCTGCTCCCAGCCCCGGTCTAATCTGAGAAACTTGTCTCCGTGGTTAACGCCTCTCTAGGAGGGAACTCTTCACAGTCTAACCAGACATCCCTCCCTACAGAGCCCTGTCTATTCTTAGTCATAGGCTTGGGGCAGTGACGTGGGATTGTGGCCAAACCACACTTTCTAATGAAGAAGGAAAGTTGAGGGTTGTGAGTAGAAACTCAGGAGCAGCAGCCAAAGCCAGGGTACTTTCCAGTAACAGGTATAGCAAGCCCATGGCCCCCCCCCCCCCACCCCCATATTTGGTCGCACCCCCCCCCCCCCCCAACCCAGTAATTAGCTGGTTGGAATGTATGCATCTGGAGTCAGAAGCATTCAGATCCACTACTAACCCCAGGCAAGCAGGCAGCACATCAGGGAGTAACACACCAGCCCCAGGTCCTGACCTAAGATTCAGGCCCTGCCAGCATGACATGGGGCAGCCCAGCTCAGAGGCTCTCGGTGTACGTCATGGCAGAACCAGCCCAGAGGAATTCAGCAGCAGTGGTGGTGCAGTGCTATATCCTCGTCTGTCCTCCGTTCTGGCAGTCATAAGGTTTGCTGTCATCTGTGCACAGAGGCAGTGCGTGTTCTTTCAGCGTGCCAGTTAATGCGGTTGTATAAAATCTCCAGAGATAAAAGCTTCAGCTTAATATTTGATAACCCTTGGTGTATCCTGTTTGGGGAGGAACTCTGTACAAAGAGGAGTTTTTGCAAGGATTTTCACTTGACTTTCAGGTCTGGAAAAAACATGATTCTTGGGTGAAACTGAAGTTTGAGGCTGCTGCAAAAATGCATCCTTGAATTTTGTGAATAAAAACTCCATTGGTCGTACACAGCCCTAGGAGGACTCAGCTCAGTGACCGAGTGGGATTTACGTTCTGCTAAGAGGTCTTGAGCTGGAATGGTTTGATGTTTAAGCAATGCAGACATTGTGGGGTGGATAATTTGGGAACCTCTTTAGCAATAGGACTGCACGTTCTACTTCTGCTGCTCATAATTAAAAAGTACATGAGATAATGATAAAGACTTTCAAAGACTGAATTTTAAAAACTTGGCTGGTATAATCCATTAGAAAAAATGCAACAAGTTTTACAGATTTTTTTGGCTTTAAAATAGAAGGGGAAGGTGGTAGAAAATAGCCTGAGTATGAGGCAGGCTTGAAGTACAAATCTAGAAATTTGTTAACTTTGTGCATATCTGAATTTAAAAAAATATCTATATAGTATTACGAGTGTTGAGGAAAATATGGTTTGCAGAGTACAGCGTTACTTGGGATGGCAAAAATAGTATGAAGCAATTTTTCACTGTTTTTGCAGAGCTCTGCTGTTTATTTTGCCATATAAAATTGGTGAGCTTCACTGGATTTTTTTTTGGCCAGGGATGGAAAATCCAACTTATATTGTGGCGTTAAAATGTGTGCCTCTGTGCCTCTGAAAATAGAGCTCTGCTTTTGACACCCACCTCACGGCTCAGTCCTCTGTCCTGCATTGATTCACTGATTCCCTTTTATTCTGTACAGTCTGTTGACACTGTCCCTTTCCTTGCTCTGCCCTCCCTCCTCTCCTCCATGCCTGGGGTATGTTTGTTTGGCTCACGTTAGGAAATATAAATTGTTATCGATTAATATTAATATTTAGCATGTTTGTGAAAATGTCTTTTCCCGCTGCTATTAATCTGCTATGTTAATAATGCCAGGACTCCTGTTCTGGACCCTGGGGAACCCACAGTGAGTTGAATGACAATGAGACGGTGACAACAGCCGAAAAGCTTTCACTTGGCAAAGATGTGAATTCCAATTGCAAGGTCTCCTTTTGGAGACTTACAAATGCTTTATTCTTGTTCTATGGTTTGACATCCAGGACTGAGAGAAATATCCAGCATTATTTGTTAGTTTTTGGAGAGCTAGTCCAACTGCATTTATTTATTTATTCTAAATAGGTAACATTTCTCTTTGCGGAGAATTTATCTTGTAGTCATTTTTCAAGTTCCACTTTACTGCATTTCCAGCAAAGAAATTTCTGTAGAATTGGAGCCTTTCTATAGTTTTATAGATTTTTAAAGGGGAGGTATTTTGTAGCAAAAATAAGCAAACCACTGAAAAGCAATTATGATTTTTCTTTACGAAGTGGAGCATTTTCTTTAGGCTTTCATCTCTTCCTTTGCAGATTTTCTTTCTGTTGTATTATTTCCATAGATTCTTCACAAATGTTTGTTATGACTGTACATGTAATACACTGTATGTTTCTTGTGACGCTTCATTGGAGCTATTATGTTGTAAATAGTTTAGAGAAAAAAATCCCAAAGGCTAATATTTTTTCCAGTGGCTTTAATAATAAGATAGTAGAGCTTTTTTTCCTTAAAAGAACCTACTTTGTCTACTGCATCCAAATATGCATCGAATTAATTTTTTAACCTAGCACAATTTGTAGAAATGTCATCTTGAATTCAAATATAAAACAAAATGCTGAACACAGAGATCAGGTGAAGTGTAGCTGTGGACAACAACATTCTCTGAAGAGTTTGATTCTGAAAGGAATGTGGAAGTACTTTTGATGCCTGGTTGAACTAGACTTTTACTGGAAATATAGTAGCGGCATTTAGTGGAGAGTAATTTGGACACTTTCCCTGCTGCTTTTACTGGAGGAAAATGCATATTAAGGAACACATTGAAATACTGTTTCAGGCTTTATTCTTCATTTCTGCCAGCAGAAATCCCTTAATAAAAGAAAAAACTTAATTTTTTACTTAAAACCAAAGGCACTTTAAATCCTTAATACCTGTCGTCTTACAGCCAAGTTCTGAAGCAACTATTTTTTTAGAACGTTTGTCGAAAGATACATCCGATTAACTCTTCTGCTCTGTCCTCGGTCATTATCTGTTCTTACAGCTCACTTCTGATGTAAGGTGTTTGCTGTTTCTTTTTAATAAAAAGACTTGAATCTGCTTTGAGAGCTATAATTGCAATCAAGACAAAACAGACCATAGACATGGAACCTGAAAAATGAATATACAAATTAAACATGGAAAAGGTGTTATGTTTGCAAATGTTTAGTTTTTATCATAGTCCTTTTCCTTTTCGTTCTCCCGTCTCCTTCCCCTGCCTCATCCCTCACTGTCTCCGTCTCTGAATAACTCTGCAGTTCTTAGTATTCTCCAGGACTAAATTGGTTTTTAATGTATTCTGCAGCAGTTCTGCATTAGACAGGGGTTCAGGGGAGTTTCATGTATTCTGTCCTTAAACACCGATTGCAAAGATGGAGTAATTTGAATGGTAGACTGGGACACTCGAATGCCGCAGTAACTGTGAAAGTTTCCTGTTGTGAGAGAAGTGCACATAGCTTGCTCTCTTCTGAAATTTTACACGGGAGACGTGTTAAAACTTGTGTCTCCTTTGGACTTCATTTCGATGGCATGTATAAATCAAAATTTCCATGAGTAGTCCTGGAAATGCAAGTGTTTTGGGATGGTGTAATTTGCATGGGTTTGTCAGAACAGGTGTTAGTTGCCACAAAGGGATGTTACTGAGTTGCAGTGAGCTTGGCAATCAGATTTTTGAACAGCTGGGTCTGTCAGGACCGTATTACCTGACCACTGATTTCCAGGATCCTTTTTACAAAATCAGCATCTTCCTGCTTCTTGAGTGTGTCTGAAATGCTGTGCTTCGTAGTGTGTAAGTAAAATGTACTTACAGTGTTTTAAGGGAAAATACAGACCAGCAAGCTAAGAGAGCTGGAGTTTAGATGTCCGCTAGAGCTGGGTAGGAAGGGTTTATTATGGTATCAGCTCAGAGCTGACTGTGTACTCAAAGGATTTGAGGTTAGTAGAATCTGAATCTGAATTTTATATGCACACCTATTCAGTGGAATTTAGCTGGTTGGTTTGTCAGTTGGAACAAAGCCAGTAACTTGTGACTTAGCCTATTGCAACTGTGTGACCGTTGCATCTTGAGCAGGGAATATGAAATACTAGATCTCCACCTAGAACCATTTTGGTTGTCCCTAGTTCCTTTCAATTGTAGCATTTTGGGTGCTTTCAGATAATAAAGTCAGGGAACCTGTGAAGACCTATGGATATGTTCTAAAGACGAAACACGCTTACTTCACTGAGAAATATATCTAATGTGCTCTATGTATTAGTGTCACCTGTTCTTCAAGGCCCAGGATTTGGGGGGGGGGGGATCAGAGATAGCCGAAGGGAAAAAAGATATTATTTCAAGATGGATATTTCTAGATATGTTCAGCATCTGTGGAGGAAAAAATAGGCAAAATCACAGCAAGTTATAGCAGAAGTGCCCATTAAACTAAAAAATTAAATAGAGGATTGTATTAGCGGTATAATTTCTCAAAGGTAGAAACAGATCGTGTGGCACTCCTTCGGCACAGTGGCATGTTGGCAAAACCACTTCCCTCCCTCTACATTTATTTCCCAAGTCTATTTTTCAGCTGTAAAATTTGTGAAGATGAAGGGTTTTCATGAATGAATGAAAGAGGAAAAAAAGACATTTCTAAATGCTCATTTGAAGCAGAATTTACTTTCCTCCTGCGGCAGTTAGAGTTGTATGGAAAACCTTTCAGAGCATCTCTCCGTAGTCTGAGGACCGTGCAGACCACTGGCCCCCACGTGTGTACAGGAGGTTGCTCTTTGGCAGTTTCTGTTTTGGTTGCTGAATGTGTTGCTTTCTGACCAGCATCCACTAGCAAATGCTGTAGCTGCTTACCGGTACAGCTTAGATGGAGGAGAAATGTTCTTGCAGTGAATGGAAGGAAGAAATTGTGTGACAGGCTCAAGAATCTTAGGTAACTTATTCTTTATTGTCCTTTCTTTACAGCCATTAAAATTAAATTAATGTTGTCTGTGGATGGAGGAAAAGCCATTTTGGTACGGCCGTGAAGCATTTAATGCTTCAGTCCCATCCTTGATGAAAGAGGAATAATTCTTGTCACCGCAATTTTGGTGCTAATTTGCATCCTTTCTGGCAGAAGGAAACCCAAATATTTTAGACTACCTACCAGAGATGGTCTTGCACTGGATTTTAGGTCTTTGGCTTACATATGCAATCTCTTTGAAGTGTTATTAATACCAGCCGTTCTGTTCTTTAGTCTGAAGACTCCCTGTGTGTTGAGGGAAACGTGCCTTTTTAGGTGAACTGTCTTGCCAACAATTGGGAGTTGGTTACCTTCACCAGTAGGGTGACTGGGAAACCGTTCCTAGGTGAACTGAATAATGGAGTCTTACTGAGGATTGTGTTGGACACCTTGACTTTTTTATTTTGATGCTGCTGTTTGCAAAGCATGCTGCAGAAGACCTGCATCCTGAAGAACGTGAGCCCGTGTGAGATGGGATGCCAGTTCCTGGTGCTGCAAAGTGCTTGAAATTTGTGGAAATCAGGCTTTGTAACCGAGGCCAGACAGATTCAGTCCAAGTAGGGACTAGGTTTCTGATTTTCTATTGTATTTCAGCTGTGGCCATCAGGTGGCAATCTGATCACTAAGATCATTCACTGTTCCGAAGTCACTGTTTGAGTGGGTGCTGTTTGGTGCTTTCGAGTGTCCTTTGTGATTTATAGATGTGTCTTCTAAGTTCTGGTCTGCGCCTGGCTGTCAGCTTTCCGCCCTGTTCAGGACAAAGTGAGAGCGGGGAGCGAGGTTCATGCAGAATTCCGGATGGAGTAAGGCAGGGTGTAGGATAGGTACTTGTTATAATTTACCTGAAGTAAATTATAGATGGGCGGCACAATATTCAGAGGCAATGAACCCTGTCAGTCGTTGGCAGTAGTTAAGCACATACTTGCTTAATGTAAGTATTTGCACTCTTGGCTGAATTAGGCTGTAATGTTGGTGATTTGTTCCAGCTCTGCTGGTCTACAAATCGGTCATAAAAATGACTATTTTTGCTGATGAAACATACTGAGTGTACAGCAAATAGAGACGGAATCCTGTCACCCCAGAGTTAAAAATGTAGGCGGTCTCATTTTCTGGAGGTGTGAAATACTCCATGCCTTCTTTCTAACATAGCTCTGTATCTGGAATTTTTTTGTTTGATTGTTTTGTTTTCTTCCCCGGGGAATGTTTCTAAAGGAAAATCCATGTGGTGCAGGAACCTCAATCCGTTCCGTGGACTTGTAAGGGGGGTGGCAACGTCCCTGTTTGGGTTGGAAAAGATGTTTGAGGTCACCCACTGCTTTTCCTCTAGAGTCAGAAAAATGGAAATGAATCCCAGGGAAGTCCTGGCCTAGCGGGTATTTTTCTGATGATACCTTTTATATTATAATAGCCCAATAACAAACAGTTCTAGACAATACTACCGTTTTAATACCTGTATGTGTTTCTAAACTTACAGCTGGGAATGAGTTGCAAAGTTAGAGTTATTATGTAAAAAAAACCTTTCAACAACCAATTAATCCCTAAGGAAGGAGAGTCTGTCAGTCTACCACTGTGTTGTTTCAGTCTTAGGTACGAAGTTACAATTCTGCTTGCATATTTGTATTTTCTACTCTTTCGATCAAATTCTTTTCTTGGGCCTGAGAATTCCAGGTTAGCTTCTGAGGCAAAGTATGAGTTCAGTGGGTGCCTGTAATTCTTCTTCTTGTTGTTTAGAAAGTGAAAATACCTGTTTTTTTATACATATGTTGTATGAATACAGACCAATTGGACAAGAGCGTCCTCTGACCTGGCAGCATTGTGGACTTCAGCCGGTTGTTATTGTATGCACAAGTAAAAATGAGCTGCTTTCTGTGAACGTCCCATTCGGAGCTGTCTGCCAAATTTGAGCTTGGAAAGTCACCCGGTGTCAGCCAACAGCACAATGCCGTGGAGTATGACAAAAGTGTTATGGGCTCAGTCCTGTGTTCTCTTTGCTCTTGATATTCCCATTGCTCTCAATGGGAGTTCTGAGTGCAGAAGGAACGTAGGATCAGGCCCAGTTTTGTATTTATTTCAAGGTCAGTGAAATTCAAGGCAGATTGTGGTTACTGATCAGACATTGGTTGCCCGATACTAATTCATTTTTGGTGTGTTCTGTAAGTGTCCCTAGCAAAGGAGTCGGAGATGTTCTTTGCAATGTCTGTGAATGTAGAAGATGCTTAGTTGTTTCAGATAAGTACGTACTTCCTTAGCAGAATTTTATATTGTATAATAATAATATTAATAAATGTATTAAAAAACAAATACAAAACCTACAAAAACCCCCATCCGAAATCTAACTCATTGTTTCTTCTACCACCATTTCCTTTAACGTCAGACTTTCTTTTTCTTTCATTACAGCTGCTGAATAGGTTATTCATGAGGTCTCTCACCAATACTAAAGCATCACTCTCATTGTTGCAAGAACCTCATTGGTGTCACACAGATTTTAAGCCTATGCCCATATCTGATTATCTGTGGAAACAACCTTTCAATGGGTCTTTTTATTGAGTAATTTTGGTAGTGAGCTTTGAAGGACTAATTTTAGTTTCATGACAATAACAATAAGGTCAAGTTGTATTTCTGTACTGCTTTTCACATAACCAGACATCCCAGAGCATTGAAATACTTGCCATTAGAAGAGGGGCAGATGTAGGACAGCACGGTTGTCATCAGTGAATGGCCACATCCCACATAGAGCTCTCGAAGAGCAGCCAGCTAATTTGTGATGAAACTCAGTAGAACTGAAGATTGTTCCTAAACAACAAGATGTTATCTGCTTTTTTTTCTTTTTTAACCAGTTGTGTTACATCTAGAGTAATGCTGAGAGGAGCACTGAGGTTGACAAACGGTACGATATGCAGTGAGGGCAATCTAAAAGATTCCGCAAAGTGATGGTTATGGGCCTATCAGCAATGCAGTAACCAGAAATTAAGGAGGCTTAATCAATACTGAAGAAGTAGTGCAAGTAGATGGACTTGTCGCAGATGCTTCAGCTCTAATCAAAACTAAACCCCAGCTGCTGAATTTGCGTAAAATCCCTGGAATAAACATGACCTGTGGAGATCTGCTAGCACATCTGTATGTTTTAGTGAAATCTACCTAATATCTCTGGAAGCTGTTCCACAGCAGGGCTTACCACTTTAGAGCTAGACTCAGAAGGCATGCTGCCTGGAGTTTTGCCCAGATGATGTTCTGGACAAGGCAGGTACAGCCGATAGGAAGGGTAGACATGGAGCTGTGCTGTGCAGACACCCGCTGCCTCCTGCGGATCCTGGGCAGATACGGGCCGGGCACCCATTCTGTCCGAACGGCTTTGCTTGGCAGTGCACAACAGGAGCGACAGGAACAGGAATGGCTCTGATTTTCTCTGATAGCCCTGGCTGTTAATAAATACTATGTAAAAGCTATTGATCTAAATATTTAATTGTGGTGACAAGCCCAACGTGCATACGTATACCTATCTGGTGATTCTGCTCACACGGCTGCCATGTGGTATCTCTTGTATCGGAACTATCGTGACCTGAAAATGTGCTGTTTCATTGTCATTTCGTGCCTGTTGCCAGTCCCTGATAACTGATTTTAGCAACTGAAAAGGCAGATGGAAAAGGTTACCTGTGTTTTACGATTTCTCTTGAAATCTGAGGTCAGTCAGATGTGGGTTCAACTTCGGAGTAAATTAAAATTTAACCAGAACTGGCCTGATTGTCCCATAGAAGAAATTGAATGAGCAGTGTTCAGTAGCGAAGTGTCTTTATACTTCACTTGTATCATTTGAAAATTTTCACAGGTCGTGCTCCAATAAACCTAGTTTTGCTTTTCAACTCAGTTGGAATTCCTGTTTCTTAAGTGCAAAAGAGGCTAATCATAGAGTAGAAAATAATTTGACTTGCTAATACTAGGAGAGAAAACATTTACAGCAACCACAAGTATTTTCAGGATTATGGAGTATATCATACTTATGAAAGCTTGTTTCTGGCGACATGTTTGAGTAAGGAGGGTTGCACTTTTTAGCAGAGGAAACATTTGTAAGCTGTAGCAGGCAGTTCTCTGTATTTCTCAAAAGCTGGAGCAAAAAAATGTTGGCAAAGGAATCAAAATCCTCTTCTTTAGTAAAGTCTGCCACCAGGTTTCTTAGGCATGAACTCAGGAAAATCTTTATTAGGCATAAAAAAAAAAAAATAGAGAAGACATGTCTTTCAGACAGAAGGTGTATTCTGAGGATATAGAAGAGATGTAGTATGTATACCTTAAGTCGAGCCTTGCTTTTTCAGCTATTCTTCCCCGATGGTTTCTATTTGGCAGCAAGAACTGTCTTCCATGCTGCAGTGAAAAGTGTAATTTTTGTTGGGTGCTGTTTCCCCCCCGATTACATCAGAGGTCAGTCATTAATATGCACTGTGGGAGTCCCTCTCATTTCTGCATGGTCCACAATGAGGCAGTTGTTGGACTTGTTATCATAGTGGAAACTACTGTGCAATGAAAGCACAGTCATGCTGCCTCATGTTTAATTGAGAGATGGCAAATCTGTTCCCAAAATACTTCAAGTACTTGTATTGTATGACAAATGTGTTTTTCTTTTCCCCTTCATCTGTTTCCCTCCCCCCCTTTTTTCCTTTTTGGATGAAAAAAAGCTCCGTTTTCGTTACATATGGATATTGTAGCTTAGCAATTGACCCCTCTTGGAAAAATCCCCAAACATTATTACCCTCTGAGTCTACGGTTTTCACTCTTAAGCTTCCTATCTCTTATGTATTTCAGGCTCCCTGGGACTTGCTTCCGCCGCCCCCTGCCCCCCCCCGG
>NW_008794753.1:1467556-1551417 GCF_000699145.1 Aptenodytes forsteri | reverse complement strand
CCGCCGCCCCCTGCCCCCCCCCGGCGTGTTCAGAACTGGTTGTGTAACTTGCTTCTCAAGCTTATTTCATGTTCATACTGATGTTTGGCATCATCATAGGTGTGTTCTTGTAGAACCTGGTCAGCAGGGATGCCTTTACGCCTCTATAGGGTGAGACAGGCCACATCCAGAGAATTGCCCTTGAATACTATATACTTCTGTATATAACTGTATTCTGTATATATATAAGGCGTGGTTCTCAGTTTATTTACCCTGAATCTTTCTTTACCTACCATAGCTCTGTTGACTCTTCATAGTAAGAGTACACGTTATGAAATGCTGGGGCCTACTGAAAGATGCTTCTAGATCATCACCACTTGTCTGACGGGAGTGGTTGAGAATTACTTTGAGTATTGCTCGTTTTCTTCATCTGGAGCAGTTGTTCAGTCGATGAGTAATTTTCTGATTGGTGAAAATTGTTTAACATTAAATTAATAAATTAGACCATCTCTATAACAGTTTTATTCCTGTCAGGTAGAATTTCCAGAATCAGAACTGGAACACTCAGCTGATTTTTTGGTCAGTGTTGGTCACCTGCTCAAAGCTTGCCTTTTTCCAAGTCACTTTATTCATCCATCTCTGTTGCTTGCCACTTCTTTTGCATCGTTCCCTCTATTAAGTCTGATTCTGCATTTCAGTGTCCCTCTTTTAGAGGTTCTGCTCTGAGACTTCCCTGTTAGAATAATATTCTGGTGCATAAGTAAGCACTGTTTGCAGTTCCTTGAGATGCTTTCCCTTTCAACAGATACGGTATCTTTTGTTTAGTGTTGAAAAAGTTGGGTACTAACAAACATCCCTTTTTGCTCTGTGAACTACGGCATTGGAAGGAAATAATAATCCATGCCGAGTTTCAATTAATGGCTGAAATTTGTATGCTACAAAGCTGATGCACTAGCTAATGGGAATACTTGTATTTTTGCTAATTCAGATTAATTTGGGACTAATAACTATGGATTTATTATGGTGTAGCTGCAACTAACTTTCAGTAAATGCAATTTCATGCGAACTGTTTTTGCTTTACACAATGAATCTTAATTCTCTTACTGACTGGTATTTTGGAGTATTACTTTTAACGTTTTACCCAGCTTTCTGTGGGTACTACAGTTTTCTTGCCAGTTAAACCCCCTGTACTTGGAAGTAACATCGATTCTGCTTCAGTTCGATATAAGGCATATGAATATCAGTTCATCACATTTAATTCAAATAGAGTATTCTAATATGCTAACAAGCACTCCAATTAATGCGGCACAAACTTTGAAGATACATAGTAATTACTTTTTTATTTCCTAGTAGCTTTCAGAGAAGATTTCTGAAACTTACTTTCTTCTTAATCTCAAACCATTAGAGTGAAAATGCTCTTTTTTAGTTAGAGGGAAATTTCATTAATGGCTTTTGTGCACTGGGAAGTTGGATCTAAATATATATATATAATTTTTCAGATATAGGAAATGTGAGATATAAGAGCACAGTTCTGATAACTATGTTTAAATGGTTTATGATGCCTGAATAACTGTTCACTTAAGTACAGTGTATGATATTAAAGTATTATACTTTGTATGATAAAGATCGTAAAATCTGTAAAAGGCCCTGTTTAGCACTAGCAATCTGAAGAGGTAAATGCTTCCCAGAGATTAAGTCTGTTGTCTTCAGTGGAGTTCCTTTGGAAAATTTCTCTCTGGATTTAGCACTCACTCGGATGATCCTGGAATCCTCTAGCCAGTTCTAATATAGATAGTTCAAAAAAGTTGTTGAAAAACCACAGATGGTTCAGTCAGGAGTCTTGAAAGGGTTGAAAACACACATTTCAGTGAAAGATATTCTATCCTATGTAGCTCATTCAAGAGGTTAAGAGGTGACATCCTCAAAAATTGAAAAGGGAGGGATGTTGAATGCAGAAGGTAAAAAGGAGGCAGACGGCTTGCCAGGGAGAGAGGAGACAAAGGGGCTTATAATTCCCCCATTAGCACTTGCTGTCGAACTGTGTGCTTTCTGTGTGGGGAGAGGGCTGTACAAGCCCTTCTCCCTTAACAGTAATCACTACGGGGCAGAGGTGTAGTAGTGCAGTATAAATGTGGAGCAGTGTACCAAGGCTTGTTGGCCACTGCTGGAAAATCTTAAAGTTGGGGGTTTTCAGCCTAAAAGGTAAGCTCTGTACCACCTTCTGATCTTGAAGATGGAAATAATTCAGAGGAGTCCTGTGGTCTAAGTAATGCAGGAGGTCATAGGGAATTAGCACAAATCCTCTTTTCTGTCCTTAAAATTTATCAATGACGTATCTATTTGCAAATCTGTTGGTTTGTTTACGATACATCTCTGCATCGCTGTGTAGGAGCTCTCCAGCGCAGCAGACCGGCTTGGCTCAGGAAATCACAATCATCAAGGTTTTATAGTCAGAATGCAGATGCTGCAGTGGGTAAGAGAAACTAGCGATGTGGGTTTTGTTTTTGTTTAAGACAGCAGCTTGCATATTTTTTTCTGTTCACCTCTGAATTGCTTCTTTTGGCTGCCCAAAGAATGTTTCGGAATGATCGCTACAATTATAAACCTATAACATCAAACCTTAAAAAACCCCAAATAATTTCAAGATTTCATAAATGTAAATGATGTGCTATTGTGTAGCGTATTTTTTGACTCTTAAAAAGAACTCGAGTTCTTGACTTTCCGGCAAACTAGGAGTGATTGGAAACACTTCTGTCATAACTGAAACCTGGTTAGCAGTGACTGTAGGCCTGTGTTTGGATTGCAAGCTGTGGTGATGCTTCTACAAATTACCCTGCTCTGGGTTTGTCCACTTACCGGACAAAAAAATCGCCTCCAGTCATGGTTAATATAGGTGTTTGTGAGGTTAGAAGTTCTGGTGAAGGTACTTTCTTCAGACAGGAACTGTAATGGCAATCTTGCAGACTGAAGTCCCTTTCCTTTCTGTTCTACCTTTGGAGTGAGGAGGAGGATGCTTTCCTCACGAAGGTGATCGGCTAAGACCCGGGGTTCATTTCGCAGCTCTGTTAGCAACCTGTTTCTTCTCTCTGTGGCTATGTGTCTCATCTGTAAGACTCTATAAGCCATTTCCCCTTCCTTCTCTTTGTAAATTCTTTGAAGAAGGGGAGCTCTCTTCTAAGCAGGGATGGTTAATCAGAGTGAATAGGAGCTTTCAGCACTAGTATCACAACAACAACAACTGCATTTCATAAGAATAAACATATTCCAAACACAAGTTCATCAGAATGAGGTTTGACTGTGGGAATTTCACTGCATACAAGTCCAAGGGAAAGTTGGTCAAAACCCAGAGTTTTCTGTCTTTGGGGAATTTTGTAAAAAATAGTAATAAATTTTAAAAAAATCATTAATTTTGTAATCAAAAGACTTAAATTTCAAAATTTTGTATGGTCAGGAAAGCGAAGGAGGAAAGGGGACAGTTAATTTTGAAATGATTGGAGTGTTTGGTTCTGAAAATAGAAAAATGAAATGTATTCTTGGGTTCTGAGATCTGGCATCCAGGATGTCAGCTATGATCCAGGAGGATCAGCTATGATCCTCCGCATTTACTGGCCCTGTGACGGAGAGGGAAGAGTCAAAGTGGAGCTGTAGCTGTGTTGTCCAGGCTCCTGATACGGAAATGTGGCCGAGTCGCTGTTAGAACTACAGGTCCGGGGGACTTGCAGAATCCCATCTGTACAGCAGGGAATAGCTGGAGGAAGCCCTAAGAGCCCTTACGGCAAGGCTACCTTGGAAGATTGGCCTCTTCGGTCGATCCATAAATGAAATTGGAGGAAATGTGGCAGTTTCTTAGCAGAACTGCACACAGCAAGCAGAATTCTGCCGTGAAATCACTGAAATGCGTGTCTGAATGAAACATTTTGGATTCAGTAGACTATCGTTTTCCAGTTAAAAGTATTTTTCTGAAAACTTAGTCAACTCCTGTGCTCACAGACTTTTTTCTTATTTAGTTTTCTTTCAGTGCATTCAGGTAAACACGTCTCATTATTTGGTTTTGGCAAGTGATGGAAGAGGAAGGGATGTTTGAAGAATATTTTTAGCTTGTACAAGCCAATATCAAACCAGAAAATGGATGCATGTTGTTACAGCTTTAATAATGGAATTGACTTGTAATTCTCTGAAGTGTAATAATTTGTTGCTGGAAAATGAAGCTTAAAAATCCTTGCAGGATTAAGGGTATTTACTTTGGGGGTGGTGGTGGTGGGGTTTGTTTGTTTTCCCCAAACACACACACACACGCTCCCTTCCTATCCTCTGGACTAATTTGATTCCCAGTCTTTTGTAGGCACTGAGCTGAACAGTGCTGTAATTATACTGAAGATGCTAAGCATGAAAGATTTGACATGGTATTTCTAACTGGATGCAGTTATCAATTCTGGCTAGTAATGTTAACTCCTCCTACTTAAAATTGTGCCTTTATTCTATATACATTCCGTTCAAATCTTCTTATGTTGGTTTTTTTTTTCCCCCTTACTACCTTGTACAACTGAAGAAGTGGAGGCATAGGAAAAATAGCTGCAATTCTGCTGATGTTTTTGTGGAAAGACCACACAAATCATTATTTTAAAAAAGGGAAAAAGAAATAGTGTCTCGCCTCTGAAATTCTTACAGCCTGAATAGTGTGAAATTAAATAAGCATTTTAGGCCTGTGTTTTTAAGTGCTTGGGTTAATCTGTTTCTGTCTAGTTTATGAGATGTTGTGTGGAACAGACAAAAGTGTACAGCTTTTCCCTAGCTTTCTCTTTGACTGTTGTAGCACTATTGCAAACCAGATCCCTGTCCTGTGGAGTTCAGCGAAACAGTATCTGTGCTGTGGTTGAGAGTGTAGCTTAAAATGCTGACTGTTTAAGCATGTAGGACACGTTAGTCTTAAAGTAGCGTTACAAACTAGTGATGCTTTTGTTACACCTGAAAAGGTACGTTGCTGAGATGTAGCTGGAAGGTCACATCAGCCATGGCTTCTGTTGTGTGATGCATTGAACCCAAGAAACCCAAATACTAGGCAAACAGTTCTTGCCAAACTTAAGTCAGATTTTACCTTAATTTCTCTTTTATTTCCTCTGCAAAATATACGGAGCCAGTTAGAACAATAAATGGTTACAGGGATCCACGAACACCTCTTCTGTGTTTTCTTCCCTCTTTCCGTTATTGAAAGACAGCTGCTACAGTAACCCTGGTCCAGTATAACATGACAGGCCTGCAATTAGCTTCCATCTCATCCTTCAATAGCACTGAATATTGTGCAACCAGTATGAATATTCTTACCTCAGTTCTACCTGAGTTCTGTAGGTGAGGATTATCTCTTTTTCTGCCACTACTTCTATCCTTAAAGCATGCGAACTAGGCTTTATGAAACTTTGTCCAAAGAAGAGATTAACTAATGTTCACGTGAGTATTTCAGTGTGTTTTGTTCTGCTGTTTCCCCTTTTAGGTGACAGCGAGATTGTAAATAATATGTACGAGACCGACCCTGATCTCCTTGCTGGCGAAAGTGCAGAGGAGGAAACAGAGGACAGTATTATGTCCCCCATTCCTGTCGGACCTCCATCACCCTTTCCCACCAGTGAGGACTTCACTCCCAAGGAGGGCTCACCTTATGAAGCTCCCGTCTACATTCCTGATGACATTCCAATCCCACCAGATTTTGAACTCAGAGAATCTTCGATTCCAGGGGCAGGGCTAGGGGTTTGGGCCAAAAAGAAGATTGAAGTTGGGGAAAGATTTGGACCCTATATGGCAGTACAAAGGAGCACATTAAAGGAAACAAACTTTGGATGGGAGGTAAGCGTGTTGAATGTGATAATCACATTCATTTGTCTTCTGTGCAAACTGTTCATAAAGCTAGACTGAGTCCTGACTGGCCTGGGGACAGAAGTAGTGACTTTGCTAATGGCATATGTCCCTGCGTTATTTTGCATCCCCGATTACATGCAGTATTTAAAAAGCAGCAGAAATCCTTTTTAAGATAGCTTCTTGGGCTACAAATGCTGCTCTAGCACCATTTTAGAAGGTTGGTTTTAAATGATGTTGGGTCACTTCTTAAAGTGCTTGCCATTTTCAAATTGTGTTCAGAACTTGTCACAATGGAAGAAATATGATTAGTCGCATCATGTTTTGTAGTTGGGTGTGTTACCTTTGACTTCCAGTCCATGTTAACTGTGCAGGCATTATTAACTGGTCATAGAAAAATAGCATGTACCCATTAACACCCTAGATGTTCTTGAGTTCTTGTTCTGCAGCAAAGATAAAGATATGTGAAAGTCATTTTTCCTCTAAGAGCTAAACAAAAAACAATCTTCAATAGGAAAAACACCGCTATCCCAGAACTCTTATCTTTCTCCCTGCTTTTCTGGGATTGTCCCAGAAACCATCTTAGTCTCGTCTGCTCCTATATTCTTGATTTGAAAATACCCATACCCCTAAGAATTACCATAAATTATAGTAGATTCTGTGAACAGTGAAATGTAGCCTAGGATTTATGCTCTGTGTCCACAGTCCTAGCCCAGTGCAGCCAGTGTCCATTATATAATATATAGTGGCTTCTCTATTGTAGCCCTAATGTCCACCCCTACACTACAGTACCCCTGCTGCGCATCGGATCTGCTGTCTTTTGTCTAGAGGAAGAGGCTGCATCTGGGGCAGCTGGTTCAGAGAGGTTTGGCTGGCTAGGACTCGCATGCTGTTTGATAGGCTAGCCCTGTCCCTCAAAATACGTGGAAGCTGAATTTTAGCTCCCTTTTCCCCTGGGTGAAGCAGTAGCTTGGCCTGTTTTCTCCATCGGCCACTAACTGACACGAAGCCATGGTTTAAAAACTATTGGGAGTGCGGAGGTGGGAAGCAACTAAGGGATAAAACGGTAAGACTTACCACGTGGGCAAGCCAACGGTGCAGTCACAGAAGCCCTGTTTTCTTAGAAAACGAGGTCAAAAAGGCCAAACTTAAGCCTTAATATTAAAGATTATATAAGATTATATCTGATTATATTTACACTCTTGATTGTGAAGTCTGAAAAATCAGCGAACACTTAGATTCTGTATGTCCAGATGTTTTTGTTTACTTTTTTAATGTGTCGAAAGTGCAGGAAAAAGTTTAAAACACAACTCAGTCATGTTTTGTCATTCTGCAGTAGGAAATGTCTGAAGAGCTAAAATCAGAGTTTGGTTGAACAAGTCGAGAGTTTCCTTTTCTCTCTCTCCTAATGCAGGGAATGAAGGGAAATTCAGCTGAGAGTTTTAATTCCCTCTCCCCCCTGCCGATGGCATTCCTCAGAAGTTCATCTTTGTGTTAGGTGCTTTTCTTGTGAATATCATTACAGAATATTTGATTTGTAGTACTGTATTAGCTTCAAAACATGGTTTTTTTTGAAAAAAAAATCCCTGTTAGTATACTGGAAATACTTGTCTGTTTCAGGGAGGCTACAGGTATGAGGCAGCTTGCAATTACCTAATGTACCCGTCACATTAAGGTCTCTCTGAAACAAAGCACAATTTTCCTCTAGGAATATGCAGTATTGATTATTTGCAGGCTGCAGTGTGGAAGTGGCTCCTACAGAAAGATGAATTATCTTTTTCTGAACCTAGTATTTATAGGTGGCATTTGTTTTGTTGGTTTTTTTTTTGTTTTGTTTTGGTTTTTTTTAAGACTGATTTTTTTGGAACAAAGTGCTATCCTCCTTGGCTGCTAGAAGTCAGACCAAATTTGAGTAATGCAAATCTTTTTTTCTATGACCTTGGCAAAACTTTGTCCTTGTGTTTTATATTTCTGATAAAAGTTTGTATTTACATTCACATTTTTAAGAAATGTTCCCTATATCCATTCTGCACTGAATGCCAGGCCTGATATAAGCCGTATCTATTAACTTCAGTCTACGTTGACTTTGCGATACTATTTATTTTTGTAGTGTAATTGAACAAACTTTCTTTCTCTGTGGTGCTTCTCACATTTCAGCGGCATTCTTTTGTTCTCTGATTTGGCAGGTACGTTTCATACCTGAAGGGAAGGACTATTTGTCCTCCATCAGATGTCCTCAAACACTGTCTTAGACCCACCCTGACACTATCTCTTTTGACCTTGCTTGTACTTGCAGATACCTCTTGAAGTTTTCCATTTCCCAGTATGTTTAAAGAAAGTTCAGAAATCTGGTTTTAGTCACTCAGTACCTTCATAATTTCACTTGGGAACAACATACACAAATACCGTCACGTGCTAAACAGGAATTCATGTAATAAATACTATCTCTGCCTGCGTGCTGGTTTCTGAGCTGTTTCCTTTGAGTGTAAGGTTGGAAAAGCCTTAAAGAGATTTCCTAGGCTGCTTTACATGATGTCACTTGTGCTAGAAAACTGTAACTTGGGATATGTTTCCACCCTCTGTTAATGACATTGAGTAGGCAGACAATTGGCAGCAAGAGAAAAAAAGAAAAGGGGAGGAGTTTTTTGTCACCCTATAACTTGTTGACCAGACTTTTACCACTGTATGTTGTTTTTTACAATAGTGATGGAACTAACAAATCTAGTTTTTGTAGTGCACCATGAGAAGTGTTCCTTATGCAGTTTGACATTATTTTTTGACAATACTTCTCTGTAAGTTGTAGTTTTGACTTGCAGTGACTTGAAAGTTGAATGCTGTTGTAGGACTTCTTACACATAACTCCTTATTGCTGGCTAATTGAGATATTGCTGTTATACTTGAATTGCCTATTCTGTTAGTTATATTAGTGTTTTTACTTCAGGAAAGATGTCTGTTCTTCACACCCAGCCTTCTTCTGTGTTCATATTTCTCAGTTCATTTCCTATAGTTTATACTCTGGATAATGCCACTTCTGTGGACATCCCCCCCCCCAAATCCTGAAAACCTGGTCTTTTTTTTGTTTGTTTTTAGTAGTCATCAGTTCCTTAATTTTAATAGTGTTTCTGCCTTTTGCACAAAAAGTTCTTGCCCTTCATGACAGGAAATTTGTTGTCAGACTTTGACTAAACTAAGAGTGCCTCTAGAATCGGTAATATCTCAGAATGCTTTACATCACATTTTGAAGTGGGCATTCACTAGCAACATCTCAGTTTTGCTAGAAACTGTTGTTTATGTTGTTGTATAGAACGCATCTTTGTGCATGAAAACGCGTGTCTGGCTTCTGAACGTGGTCAGTATGCAAGTTTCTTAATATGTTTGGACTTGTGCCCATCTGTAATGGGCCCCAATCTGCTGTAGATAGCATAAAGGATGAAACGGTGCTGGAGGATGTTGAAGTAGACTATGTGTAGGTGTGTAGGAAGGCATGTTTTTATTGCAGTTCTGTGGATTTTTTTAGTTAAAGCTTAAGTGTGCCTATTCAGCATATTAAAATACAATACAAATTTAAAAATGCTTCAGTTTGTACTTTACAATTAAGATCTGTTTCTTCTGATTCCAGTAATTAAAAAAATCTATTTTGGGGGGCTGGAAAATGTGCTATCAAGGGCTTTGATTTGAAAATGGATCTCTCTTCCATCCAAGGCATTAACACTGCAGAAATAGCTTTTTTTTTTTCAAACTTCAATAAGACCAGATTTTGAAAATTAAAATGACACAAAACAGTTAACTGTATTTCTTCGAAGCCCTCAAGAAACATGGCCTCCTGTTTGGAGGTAGGGACCAGCTCTTTTTTCATCTAAACTGTTTGATCCAGACCTGGCTCTGATGTAAAACATCTAGCTCCAGGTGGTAAAAGAAGAATGCTATTTGCTGAAACTTTCAGCTTTGCTCATTATTTCCCCTAATAGCCTAAAACATCATAGGGAATACAGAATGCTGTGTCTTACTTGCCATATCTTGAAAAAAAGATATGTAATTTTTTTTATTATAGATGTTTTTCCTTTTAGCCAGACAGGAGGGACTGGGTGAAGACTGGGTGAATACATGTCCTACTTTATCTGCAGCGAGTCTTTCCTATCTTGTTTCTTTATAAGTTTTTCCTCCAACATTTGCTTTGTGGAATATGTTTTTTAAAATAATCTTTAAATTAAACCACACCTATTATTCAAGGGCTTTTTTAACATGGGATGGCAGTGAGTGATTCATGCTCGTTTCATAAAAATAAATGAGATGTGTCGGTCTTCTGGCCCCCATCCTCTCATAGAGATGATTCAGTAAGTGCTTGTGTAGGATGGTGTGCCGTGTGTTTTCCCTCTGTGCCTCATTCCCTGACACTACTGTGCTGATCATGTTTATCTACCTTTTTTTCCCTAAAAGACACCACCCAAACTAAAAGCCTTGTGATTATTTAGTGTGACGTGATTGCATTTCTGCTCTGCTCTCCTGATCCTATTACTTCCTTGCCTGCTGACACAGAACGTACCATTCAGAGTACCCCAAATAAATCACAGCGTGTTTTCACTTTATTGCCTCTGGGACCTGGGGGAAAAAAAAAAATCGCGTAATGATTTTGATCACTTTGTTGAGTAAATAATGATATTTATCATAGCACTGTTTATTTTGCTAATTGAGAGAAGAATGGGAATCACATCCTGGAGGGAAATTTAGCAACTGAATTCTAGGGAATTTGGAAGCAGTCAGATATGCTTTTAGCTCCGTTTGCTTCACAGGGTAAATACCATTAACCAAATATATTTATTAGTTCCTTTGTTTTAATTTATATTTTAAGAGAGATCATTTGCTGAAACACAAGAGACTTCTCTTACGCATAAGTGTAAGAGGCAGGCTGCTTCTTCACATATGAAAAATAAGTGCTTTCATTTAATACTTTAGGGTGAAGATAGAAGCTGTCCCATGAAAGACAAATAACTGGAAAAAATAAGAGCCAGCAGCTAAGGATGCAGCAGGCATTCTTGGCTTCACATCTGTGCCAGTGGAAAACTCTGCTGTTTTTAAACATGCTTTATAGTGTCAGTGATTCATAGCAGTTCAACCTCCCTGTTCCCACAAAATAGAATATTTAAATTTTGGTGTGGGGGTCGTCTTTGTTTATTTTGTTTGTTTTTTAGAAATACTTACAAGTGCCAAGGAAAATTTACTTCACACAACTGGCCTTGATTGCTGAGAGGAGAATTATATTGTATTTCCTTGAGTCTTAAAAATATTAAAATAGGAAGGAGACTCTAAGCATTCTTTTAACTGTGACGGTTTTGTCACGCTTCCCAGTTAAAAGAACATACAGCCCAAATTCCCTCATTTCACTTTAAAAGCTGATACAGTTTATTAAAGAAGCATGTTCTTGTCTGTCCTGTTTCTTAACAAAAGGCACTAAAAGAAGTATGAGTCCTTTAAATGGGCGAAGAAATCCCAAAACCTGTTTGCACTCATCTCTTCCTAACGTTCTTTCAGCTTTTAGGCTGAGAGGATGTGATGACATTTCCTTGTAGTTTTTCTTCATGTGTCTTCTGATTCATTCATTTTCTCTGGCCTCTGCCTTTCCCTTTGGCTTGAGAATAATGTTACTATAACAGCTTCTATCACTCAGGGAAAAAGAGCTTATGAATTGCTGTTTTCAAAACCACATCGAATGCTCTTGCAGGGAATGAGCAGTCTCGGAAATTGCTGAAGAGTGGTGTGCATGGCCATTCCCTAGATGGAGCGTGTTACCTACGCAGAGAACATTTCCCATGCAAGGTTACTTCACAATTTCTCAAAGTTATGTTTGGCTAGAATAATTCTGAAAAAGAAAGAATCTATGGGTTCGTAAGGTAAACAGAACGGAAGAGCACTCTGGGACTTCCCAGATATGCCCTTAGCCACTAGTAGTTGCTAACAGGCATCCGTGGGTAGAATGTATAGATACATGCATTATAAAACTGCAGATAAACCTTTGCTTTAGACTGAAACCTGGAACTTAAGTGAAAAAAATTAATCTCGAGGAAAAAGAACTTGCTGAACTCTAAATATTCTAAATACTGTGCGATTTTTGGCCAATAAAATCGCTCAGCTTTGTACGTGCTAGGTACTGTCCCCTTTCCAGAGAACAACTGTGGTGAGAACATCAACACTTCAATTTTCTCCGCAGTATATGGCCTTTGTTCTGGTGTTAGGAGACCATCATGAGGACGGGGAAGAGTCAGCTTCTAAGTCCTGTCAATTCTTAGACTGTTTCCTATGTCTGGTTATGAAAAACATGCCAGTAGGCACATGCGATTGGCTTTTGATTCAGAAGAAGAAGCAGCAGAGAAAAAGTGGGGAGGGGTGCGGGGGAACTGCTTATTGTATCAAAGGTAAAATCCCATTCTCTACAACTAAATCTGTTGGGGGGGTTAATTTATTAATTTCAACCCTGGATAAAAATGAAAAATGCACCTTACGGCATGAAATGACTGAAATTTGTACTATTTTTTGATATTTCACCAAATGCTTCAATGTCAGGGTTAAAAGAGTAAGTCTTTTTTAGGCCCAAGAATGCCAAGATATCTTGCTCTATCTTAGGCACTTCTCTAAAACATGGGTATATAAGGAATTAAGAAAAAAAAGAAGAGACAGGGGAAGGGAATGACTAAGAATACCTCCTGATATTTCTCCTTTATTTCCATAAGGGGTAATAACTCATGAGCAATCCGGCAGAGGGCACTTTCTTTAAATAGAACGTTCTGATTCACAAGCAGAAAAAGGAAATAAATATTTTCTTTTCGTCTTCGAGAGACATCCATGAATACCAGCTTCTGAAACAGTATTTTATCATCCACACTTAAAAAAAAAAAGAAAAAGAAAAAAAGGAGGAAACGAAAATCCCACGAAAAGCTCGGCAGTGACCACAGGGTTTGAAAAATAGCTCTTTTTGTTGTCAAAAGCCTTGCAGAATACAGGGCACTACTTCTTCCTCTGGAATGTTAGCCTACATAGAATTCCAACCTTTATTTTGTCCATTCCCAGAAAAGCCTGGCTGATGAAGCATTGGAACACAGTAGGCTTTTGTAAAGGAAATGATCAATAAGTTAGAGCTAAATCACAAATATACATGTGACTTTAAAGGAGGCATCACTCTGTGGACTCTTTCAGTTGCAATTTCAGAAGGCGGAAGCAATGCAAAATATCTTGCTTTGCAGTTCTTAGGCTACTTCTACATGGTAATCAGGGATGTGTTTTCTGTTTGAGAAGAGAGTCTTTGTGCTACTTACTAGTAGGTAATGTTCATGTGATAGTATGCCATCGAGGACTACAGCATAAGCTAGCAATCCAGGAACGTACCCAGGTTCTCTAGTGAACTTGAGAACTGTCTGCCGAGGTCTGAGCTGCTGCACCTTTCCTACTTGCAGGTAGGGTACCCGCACCTCACTTGTACTGTCCCTCGCTGTGTGAGGGACCCTGACCGGTTGAATGTTTTAGGTGTTCACCCAGTTATCTTCCGGGGTCTTTTATCTGTGTAGCTTATCCCTAACCCCTGAGTTCCAGTAACCTTGTGCTAAGACATTAGGGAAAGTTATTACTCAACTTTGAGTCAAGGCTTAAATACTTAGAACTGTGTTTAGACTCCAAAGGTTTGTGACATTAGCAAACCTTTCAGTGAACCTCATTTGAGTTTCTGGTTAATCATGAAGTCTGAAGGCTTCATTAATTAAGAATTAATAATAATAAGAATTAATTAATAAAGAAAATTAAATTTCTTTACCTCAATCTGTACGATACAAGAAGTAACAACAGTGAATTTTCCAGAGTAAAATGTTATGTTAATTACTTTTAGAGAAAGGGGAAATCATGTTCTCTGCATAATTTGGCACCATCCTCCTCTTCCCATAGCGAATATGGGGCAGCACCGCAGATTTGGAGAACTGCTAAATAAATGTAGCAACTCTTACTTTGTGGGATTTAACACTTCACACATTTTGGCACTTCGATTGCTTCTTACTTGGCTCTGGAAATGCAAGGGAGTTATGTTGTTGTACCTAGAGGTGAAAATGAAAAGTTGGGTCTATCGCTCTTTCTGAAGTAGTGGGACGTAGGTGGGTCTTTGCTCTTCGTTTGTTAACATATCATTTAGTTATTCATCCTTTCCTCTTTTTGTGTATTTCATCACAGCAAAGTACTGGGACCTGTACCAAATGAGACAGTCCTTGTACTGGAAGTTTACAACTTTGAAAAACATGGGTTGTTTATCCAAGGAAGGTGTGAAGCTAAGTTTGAGTCACATTTAGAAACACTGATGGAAGAAGCACGTCTTCAGGAGGAGGTCTGGTGGTCAGGCAAGGTGGCGAATTGGCCAGTTGGAGTGGGAGGAACATTTCCGTGCATAGGGGTGTCTTTGGAAATTTTATTACTAGTCATGTACTTTGTTTCTCAAGTTGTGACTAAGGCCAGCTGCTTTGTGAAGTGTCCGTGTAAAATATCCACCTTGACTCGTTTGTGCATCTCTCTTCATTTCCCGGTTCTCTCTGTCCTCTCCGAAAGCAAACAGATAACAAGATGATCTGAGGTGCAGGCCTAAGTGGAAGCTGGTTAGCGTAATCGGGTTCCAGACTGGTAACAGTATGCTGTGACCATTTAATGTGTTTGCATTGATCAGAGACATGCACATTCAAGTGGGATGTGTAAATAAAGGAGGGGCATCTCTCTCACAAGGAAAGTCAATCTGTGTACACATCCGGAAGCACAGGCTAGAGAGCAGTTCGTCAGAACTTGCCATCACTTACTCTCTTTGCCCCAGAAGTGCACAAAATGTGCTTAAAAAAATTAAAGTGCTTTTCACTGAAGAGTATTCTCACCCAGATGTCTTGCTCGTGCACGCTCTTCAGTGGGGCTTATCAAGGCTGCTCTTGGCACCATGTTGGTAGTGAAGTAAATCTCCAGTGTGTCCTGGAAGCAATGTAATGTATAATAAACGATGCAGTAGTTCAGAAGCCCTGATCTTTAAGAATCACCTTTGTGTTTAATGTATTTCAAAACCTTTCTGGTGTAGAAACTGCAGTGTTCAGCCCACTCGTGCCTGCATTTGTACTGAGGCAGCCTGTTCAGCACACAGAAGTGGGTATTTTCTTCCTTTTGATCTGATTAGCGAGCAGTATGTTTCTTCACTTTCAGATAATGCCTGGGCAAGTCATTGCTTTAATTGTACATCTTATTGTGTCATCCCTGTTCAATCATGTTCAAAAATACCTACGTTTCACCCTTGTCCCCCACCTCCTTTTTCCCATTTAGATCTCACTGAAGTCCATTCTACCTTATCAGCACAGTAATTTCATGAGCAGAGCTAGGATTTCTGCCGTTTAGGCCCCGGCCATTGTCTGTCGCAGCTGCAGTCAAGATAAACCCTCACCCAGAACAAAGTTGGAATGACCTTTTACAAGCAGAATCTGCCTTGTTTCCCTCCAGACTAATTTATCAGCCTTCATTTCAGCCTAGTCTCTCAGCAGAGGCCTGAAAGAACATTACAGAGAGCATGAATGAACAGGGGGATTAAGATGCTTGGCTAGTCCCTCTTTTTCATCAGACACCTTCTGGATTTACTGAGATGTAAGCTGTAAATGACCGTAAGTGGTGAACTGCCTTAAACTTGGAGTAAGGGAAAGGGAAGGGGCGGGGGGGAAATCACCAAAGCCAAATGTTTGGAAAAGAAGAGTGATGTGGGGAACTGGATAAACCTCCTGTCTTGAAGTCAGAAAGTGGTAGGTCTGAGCAGTAACCGAGTTCCCCCTGGCTCTGCTGGCCGTTACATGGAGGGCTCCGTGTTGGTAGGCCAGTCTGTCCCCAAGAGGTGCCGGGAGGGGGTACAAGCTATGCAGAAAACTGCCTCACAGCGAGACGGGCTCCAGCGTTTTCAGAACTGTTAATGAGGGGTTCTTGCAAATTTAAATCCAACTTACCGATTTAAAGCAAATTTTAAAAACTGGCTTACATATGTATGTACTAGAAGTGTTTTTGTGCAGCAGACCAGTGAGAATTTTATCGGGAGCATTATTTTAATGCTGCGAGAGCTGAATTTTTTTTAAAGTGAACTTGACAAGTGTCAAAGAGCCCGATATGAAATAAAAGAACCACTTTTAGCTAACAACAGCCATAGTCCAAAGGACTTGCTGTGAGGAGGAGAATAAATATTTGTCTCTTGAAGGAGGGGAAAATTGTCAACTGTAGTTTGGGTGAATATCCTGTCTGTACAACACAGGCAGCTGTTGTTAGCTTTAGTGGAACTGGATAATTCCACCCCTCATACCGTAAGACATCAGATATCTTTTTAGTGCTTATACCTTTTAGCTTTCTTCATCTTTTATATAATGAAAGAAAGGGTTGTTTAACAACTTTGAAACATTACTGTTAAATCACAAGTTGCTCAGTTGAGGGGGGGGAAATCCTTGTCTGTAAAACTTGAATCATTGTAGTGGATTACTTTAATTGAGTTGACTTGAAAGCTTTTGCAAGGGAAGAATTAAATACAGCTCCAGTGACTTAGCCTTTGATATTGGTGGTGGTGGTGATTACTTGTGCTGTATTAGTGCATCTGTATCTTCTACCGTCGGTCGAGGAACACAGCCGAAGCACAAAGGCAGGCTGGGAACCTGCCTGACGGTGCTTCCTTCTGACCTAGTTGTGCAGTATTGCTGATGTGCATGTGGAGTGGGACTGCTGGGTCCAGCCAAGTAACAGAAATGTCTACATATAAAAATTTAATGCAAGCAGATTTTACACCTTCGGTAGATTATTTGAACTTTTGGTATATTTGAACATTTTGGAATTTTTCAGCTTTTGGTGAAAAAGAAGGAAGAGGCAAAGGATGGAATTGCAGGTGTGGGGGGAGTGTGGAAGCAGTCAAGTGAGCAGCAGGGCAAAAGCATACTGAAGAACCAGCCTGTGAAATTCATATTGCAGTGTCAAGCGATGGCGAACATCAACCACAAGATGTTTAGAAACTGGATGCAGATAAAAGACCGATGTTTTGAAATTATTTTAAGGTTATGAGGAGTTTAGCCTATTCACTGGAGAAGCCTGGCATTTTGGCTACGAGACTTTCGTATCTTCCTGTGACCGTACATACCAATAAACCCAACTGCGATAATTGATATTTTCCTTTCTGAGCAATAAAAGCCCTTGAAATGCAGTGGCTTGTGATTATAACGGAAACATCTAGACTTTTCTAAACCTTTGGAAGACTTCTGATTCTATTTCGATATTTGGGTGAAAGTTCAGGCTGTGATTTCTTTATATCTTCTGTGTTGCTAACCCACATTTGTGCCTTTGCAGTCTTTTAGCTAGTAATATGGAAGTCATAGGATTTTTAGAGTCGATGCAATCTTTTTTGCTCTCAGTAGTGGTTGTGTTTAATCTCTTTATTGAGAGAGCTTCATAGTGCAAAAGTACTGCACTGTGATGAAGCTTGCACCTTGTTGTATATTTACTTGCATTCAAACAAAGGTGTGTGCATCTCATCTCTTAAATACTGACTAAACTATTGTTCTAAGGGAAGACACTTCCACTCTCAGAAGTTAAGTATCTTTTGCTATTCATAAGTGCTTATACCATCTCCAAAATGAATTTCAGCAGTGTGGAAGGGAGATAAAAAGGCTACCTTTCTGGAGAGTTGTTGAGGCAAAATGCAGATACTTACTTTAAACAGGACAGATTATTTTTGGCTCTTGTCCAGTTTCCTGGGAAATGGACAGAAAGAAGCTTAATTTCTTCTAGTCCACTGCAGCTGTGCTTAGGTTTTAATAAGCATACAAGCTTGATTAAAAAAAAAAGCCAGGAAGTTCAGATTCTTGTCGAGTTGTCAATGTTCTTTGGAGCAGAAATTGGGTTTTACTGCTAAGTGGACTAGCAGTGCTTTACAGACAGAAGTTAAGCATCAGGGGTGGTGCTGACCGAAATGTCAATAACCCTGCAAAACTTAGCGAATGGGCAAAAACGATCACAGGTTAACTTCCATTTAGATAAATGTAAGGTCACGTAATTAGTGTATCCAGGGAAGAATAATCTAAGCTGTGGCTGTGCAATGCTGAACTTCAAACTGGCAGACAGAACACAGGGAAGAGAGCTCGCAGTCTCTGCTGGCAGATCTCTGAAATCATTGGCTCAGTGTGCAGTGGCCTGAAAAAAAGTCAACAGTACACTGGGCTTACCAGGAAGGATGTTGAGAAGAAGACAGAGGACATTGTTATGCTGCTCTATAGACCTTGGTGTGCCTCTGTCTTGCAGCTCTGGTGTGAGGAGAGGTAGAGCAGAGTTGGAGAAAGAATAGGGGAGGGCAACTAAAATTTCCAAGAGGATTGAGCAGCTGTTCTAGGAGGAAGAACTAGAAAATCTGGATTTGCTGAGTTTGGAGAGGAGAAGGTGTAGAGTAGAGTAGATACTGTTGAAGTTTACAAAATCCTGAAAGCAGTGGATAAAGGGAGTTTGGAATTGCTATCTGAGAAATAATGTAATACCTGTAGTAGGAGCATTTGATGAAACTAGTAGAAAAAGTGTTTAAATTAAATACAAGCAAGTACTACTTTATGTAGTGAAAAGTGAATTCCAGAACATGCTACCTGCGGAGACGGTAGATCAGAGAGTTCAGAGAGGACTGGGATGGTGTGAATCCAGTCCACAAATAGACGTATCAGCAGGAGTAGGCAGGGATATTCTCTCTAATATCTTATACAATGGCTCTGGATACTGGAGGGCTATGAGGCGAAATTGGCCAGGCTCACATGTGCTCCCTAAATACTGTCTCCAGCTTTCATTGTCATCACTGATGTTGTCATAAGGTCAGGCAAAGACCAACCCTAAAAATGTCCTTGAAGCTGTCCTTTGGGAGAAAGGGCCATTAAGGGCAAAGAAAAACCCAGGGAGAAATTAAATGTTTCCGGGTGATAACAAATGACGTAAAGGGAGGAGTTGTGGGATCAAGGGACTAAAACAGGGAACACACCAAATAGTGCCCCTAGCTAAGAGGGGGGCACGCAGCCCTGCTAAGGCTTCTGGGCTGGGCAGACCATTGGTCTACTCAGGGCATTTCTTAGGACCTTACAAAGATGTAAGTCTTCCATTCCATTCCCAGCTCTGTGGCAATGCTGCACTTGCATTAGTGGTGCACCAGTATTTCTATTGCAAATCTCATTTTCAGCTCTTTATTGTTTTTGTGGATTTTAGATCCAAGACAATGTTCACGGTGTAAACTCTCATCTTGCCTGCAGTTTATAACAAGATTTTGTAGTAATCTGCTGGAAATTTCAGATTTAGAAATTTGAGCCAGTGATTTCTTTTCTTGTCTTTTCCTGTTTTTCAAAGTTGCTTCATTTTGTAAAGGGCTTGTGTGTGTGATATATAGCAGTAAATGCATGTGTAAATTTACTGCTTACTATAAACTGTAATTGGCAAGAGTAGGGATATAGCAAATTCAGAATGTGAATGATAAAATACTGATACTGTATCCTTTAATTTATTACCTGTATTATCCACACTCTACGTTTTCCACTCTGTTCTCTCTCCTTCATGAGTTGTGTTTTCACTAGACTGGCATTTTCCTACTCTGATGAATTAACTGTCAATTGAAGTTAGTGAGATAAATCAAAACAAATGGACACACTGCTCCATATTGACTTTCTCACTGCCTGATTCTGAAAACCACTTTCTGAGCACTGTGCTGCTATTATGCTCACTTGGTTCTAAGCAAATGTACAAGAAAGAAGGAATTGGGGGAGGTAGGTGTTTAATAGCCATCAATTACATTTTCACTATCTTTGTTTTATCTAGGATCTTGTCAACAATGAGATCTATGCCATTTACCTAGAAAGAAGACACTTGGCATTGTGTCAGAAAATGAAATGTTAAATGGCTCTCGGGGAGCATACGGTGAAGTTTAGGTCTTTTAAAATGTGGTCTTAATCTACACTAGAAAAGAGGTTTTGGCATAACCGCAACAGTTTAAGTAAAAAGGAGGAGACTTTTTTATCAGCACGGGCTGTGTGCAGACACTCACCATAATCGAGGAGAGACAAGTCTCTAGTCTGAATCAAGTGAGGTTTATTAACATTTGTTGTGGGAATTTTCTGTATATAATTAGGTAGTCGTTGGATAGGGGACTTCAAGATGTTGAAGTCTTGGCTTTTATCCCAACATAGCAGGACTGTTTCTAGCCTGGTTTATTCTATTTGTGCAAGATGAGTGATGATCAGGCACCCTATAACTAGGATCATCTATGTCCCTGATTAGACAAAGTAGTATACTAAAGTAATCGGTAAAATAGATCTGAAATACGGACAGGTTTAAGACTGTTATCTCTTGCAGACATGGTAAAACTTTCACAGTAAGGAACACGTGGTTGCATGGGTACAGGCATTCATTTTATTGTCATCAAAGTTATAATTGTATAAATGAAAAGTGATTGATTGTTTTTAAATAACGAGAATAGAAAATCCATCTATGTGTCTTAAGCAGTGCTACTGCAGGGCTGCGTAGATCAAATACCAGCCATACCTCTGGCTGACCTTAGTTACTCTGCATGGTTTCAGTAATAAGAACAAGCATATGCCTGTCATACAGCAAGTGTTGAAATTCTTTTGTTATTTGTTTACTTGTATCTTAAACATCTGCGCCTTAATACTTGGCTTTGAAATGTATTCTAGATCAACCAGATTATTTTTTCATAGCTATTGCCCGATCGTGTGTTATGTCTTCCTGTGTAACCAGCACCACATTTAGCAAATAAATTTAACACCTTCTCACCTGGAAGAGATCTTATAAACTTTAATTCAAGAAGTAAAAGGTTAAAAAAATGTATGTGCAGAGGAATGGATGGTGGAAAGGGGTAAAGCCTCTCAGCAGTAGGTTAATTGGAGAGTGGAATACCAGTGTAGATGGGAGCACATAGTTTCCTTGGACAATGTGCTAAAGAACTGGGAGCTGGGAAGGACCAGCTGGGATTGTTAGTGAATTAGCTGAAGTCAGAAACTGCTGAATGGAGCAAAGAAGTAAAGGGGAAATGAAGGTTAGGGTATAATTCAGTCTAAATTAGGTGGGCCATTCACAATGCATAAAAGGGCTCTGAGCTTCCTTTCTTGGGGAAAATGGGTAGGAAAGCTCACTTTTATTTGGATGCGTGTTGAGTGGTTGATTTTAAGAATGTGCATACCTAGAGCCTACTTTTTGGAAGTGCATTATCCCACATGAGTTTGGAGGAAGCATTGAAAATGCCATGAGCCTGAAAGACAACAGATTTAGTAAGAAAGACTCACAGCCGTTACGCTGCAAAAGCATGTAATTTTAATCTCTTATGAACTGAAACAGATTCTCTTCATTTATTCTGTCTTTGCTTGCTTGTTATTAATGATGAAAACTCTGTATCTGATCACCTTGGAATCCTGGGTGCTCGAAATCCACTCTGGCTTTGGCCCGTCTCTACTTGCTATTTTTGAAGAGATTTATTATAGCATTTGTGTACTTTTATTAATTTCTACGTTTTGTTTCTAAATGGTTATACCGTTGAAAGTGATATGGCAGACAGCAAATGTTCTTGGAGACTGTATTTGTTCTACCTTAAGTTATGAAACAATAGAGAAGCCCCTCTCTTGCATGAATTTAATATACTAACAGTTAATTTCAAATGGTACCTCAATGAAGCATAAGGCATTGAACATGCAAGAGGAACTGTTACATGATTTGGTAAAGCTCTGTGAAATCTCATGAACTTAAGCAAAATTAGGAACAGAGGCAATAAACACTTATTTATTTGTTATTAGGAAATGCCAAGTCTAAAAGCCTCCGTGATATTTATTGATATAAATCTGTAGAGGTTAACTTGTGGCCTCACCACAACCAGAAAAGTCTGTGATGAATGGGAGTTGCCAGACTCAAACAGGTGGCTGGCAGCGGCGTTGCTACATTCACAGCCATTCACACTCAACGTATCCGTTTCAGCATCCATTTTCTTCACCAAAACCTGGAAGGAAGGAACAAATTTGCAGCATCCTTGGAGATCAATAAATGTTGACTATTTCATATAAGGTGGATAAAAAAATTTCAAAGCTGAGGGTTTCTCAGAGCAGCCTGCTAGAAGAACCTTCCTCTCCTTGTCAGAGCTGACCCATGCCTCTATGGACCAAAAGCATATAATCATCAGGAACACAATCGCTTGAGTCACCTCTGACGGCTTCAGTTAATTCATCTATTGAATAGTTTCTTTGGAGTAGGGGTAAATACAAACCACATGCTAAAAAGTTTATGCAGGGTGCACACTTAGTGCAGGATCATAGAGGTGAATGCAAAGGAAGTTTGTGGTTACAGATGTTTTTTCTTTTTCATGTTAAAGATACCTTCTGATGATACTTGTCTGTGGTGCATTGCTTTCTAATTTGATGGGAAGAGTTTTGCTGCATCCCTTCTGGTGTTGTGGCATTAGGTTTCTCTGTAGACCTTCAAACTCATTTGCCCTCAATTTCTTAGTATCCCCCAGAAGCACATCATCCATTTGATGACAAAAATTTACCATTTTTCAACTTTGCAGATATTTCAAAACTCCTTAGAGATCAGCGTTACTCTGATCTGTATGTTGTCTGTGAGTGCAACGTGATTGTAACTTCTATTTAAGTAAGGTGGTCTTTGTGGCTGTGTGCGGAGCATACCAAAGTGACGGACCCTTTAGCTCCACAGACAGGTAACAGTAAGTTTCTGTTTTAGAAACCTGGGTGATGCTAGATGCCCTGTGTATTATGAACCTACCAGCAGAGACATTATGCTGGGTCATTAATAAGATAAATCCTGTCTGACTGTTGGTATCCTGGTTTTATCAGACCTAAAATGCTTAATAAGGAATATATTACGTGGCTGATTTTATCAGTGTGCAATTCCAGAAGTGCTGTGGCTGGAGGTGGAACTTTTTTCCCCTCATGCCGTACCTGACACAGCCCGGACTCATTTCTGTGTTCACTCTAAAGGCTTATGTCAAGCCCAGTCAATTTAAATGAGATTCAGAACTGGAACAGCAATAAGTGTTCAATCAAAGTATTTGATAAATCACTTAAACAATCTTGCAGATTGCAAATTCTGTAAATGCAAGTTCTGCACTTATTCAAAACTAGTGAATGTGACAAGACTAAGAGACAGCAAAGTCAAAACAGCAGGAAGAAAAACTCAGATTCTTTGATGAGATTAAAATACCAGCAATTTAAGTGGCAAGCAGATAGGACTATGCTGCTCGTGTAGCTTTCTAAGCAATACTTGAGCATTTATAAGGAGAATATACAGATGGGATAAAGAAGAGAAGGCTGATTTGATGATTGCAGCATAATTTTACCTTTACTTTGGGGTATGTGTGTTTTCCTTAATATCTTGAATGGCATAATTTAGATGGTCAGGAAAGTTTTCTCTCTTATTAAATGGAATGACAAGTGACTGTAAAAGTAGGAGAAGGAAAATCTCAACAAACCCCAGATTGCTTTGAATGCTAAACAATTTTTCTTTGGTTAGTCAGATTGTAGCATGAGCTTCCTCAGGGGGAATTTATTCTGATAAGTGTCTCCACATAAAAGCTGAAAACAAAGTGTTGAAACAAACTCTTTGACTTGACTTTAAACTGGTCTGTTATCGACTGCAGCCATGAATATGTCCAACTATATTGAATGATTTTTTTCTTTGCTGCAATTTTGATTATCTCAAAGAAATACAGAAGAAATTAAAGCAAATTTTTGTTAATAGCTTCCAGAATGAAACCTTGCATTTTCTCCTTTGACCTTTTCCCTTCTTACTAATGAAAGAAGTTTAGCAGATTATGATGGGAGAGGAATACACTTATCGTCAGTACCAACACAAAGGCAAGAAGCAAGATTTGAAATAACAGTTTTCATGGTTACCAAAAGGAAGATGAAAGATTGCATCATTTTAGACTATAGCTAATGTTGAGTTCAGCATTTTAGTCTAAAGAGTTGTTGGTTTTGTGTGTGACTGGTTCAATGTTCTTTTATCATCTTTGTCCTTATTTGTAATACTAGGGGCGTTTTTACTAGGATCCTGGTGCCAAACTTTTGTTTACAGTGTATTTTGCTTGCTTCCACCATTAATGTATGTCTAATCCTCAGAAACCAGGAGTTCGATCACTTTTTGTTAAGATTACAGTAGGAGCCAGTTGACCTGAGATTTGTGCTGGTCTCCTCCCAGGCATTTATTTGCAAGGACATTAGCAAGTGACTGATCTCTTTGTCTCCTTTTCCCCACCTGTTTTACTGCAGATGTGAAGTGTCTTAATTGGTGCTTAAAACATGCATTCTGAAAACATATACATCTATTTTCAGACAGCATGAGGCCTGATTCATGTAAGTTTTTAAGGACTTTGAGATTCTTGAATGAAAACTACTGTGATAATCGCAATGTATTACAAATTACATGGGATAACATTTTGTCCAACTGTGAGGTTGGACAGATTTGCATTATGCTAGACTTAAATACATAGATACATATATATGTGTATACATACACACTTAAACCTCCCAAACAAAAAATGCTAAATGGTTCCCAGAGGTCTTCTGCATCACTTCTGTGATGGGCTTGGTGTGACCTCCTGGTCTCTGAGAATGTTTCAGGCAACTCTCCCTTGGTTAAGAGAGAGTTAAGTTTTCCAAAAGCTACCCATATACAAATGGTTTTAATAAATTAGTAAAGATTTGCATTCTAGACCAGTAGCTACTGAAATGTCTTATTCTATTAAAAAAATAATAATTTTGAAACTCCACTAAAATCTACTTCACACATGTGGATATAATGGTTAAAAAAATTTCCCCCTTAACTTGAAACCAATTTTTTTCTCTTAAAAAAAAAATGTAATTTTTAAGACTTGCTAGCAGTCATTATTCTTTCTCCCATAAAATATGTATGTTTAGCACATTGAACACATATTACTTAATGGAAATCAGCAGCTGTAAGGTTTCATATAAAACTATACGTTAAGTACAAGGTAGTATTATTTTAAAATCTTGATTTGCTTGCACAATGCCAGTGCCTTTATTTTCTGGTATGTCTATGGCTCTGTCTAGTAGGTTTGGAGAGGTTAAGCTCTGTGTGTGCGTGCAAGCGTGTGTGTGCATGCGTCTGTTGTTTCTTTCTTCTTGAAATGCTTCACCACAGTAGGCAAAATGGATGAAACATAGAAAAAGAGAGACAATAAATAGTTTCCTAACCTGGCTTGGATAATAGAGAAAGTTCGTTAGATTTATTAATCCTCATTTTCCTTTGGACTGTCAGGCTTAGAGTGACAGTAAAAAAGCTTGTGACGACTTTGGCTAATTTGCACTCCATTCACTTTCTCATGAAAACCCATCAGGATGACTGAAGAACTGCTCTGCAATTGACCTTATTCAATGGCAGAGTGATATACTGGGAAACAGGCCAGTTTTTACAATGCCGAAAAGAGCAAATTGGACGGAATCTTTGTTCCTCTCTTTTTTTCTCTTTCCTTTTTATGCCAGTCTTGCTCTAGTTAAGCTCTCTCATTTGTTCCAGCAGTAGCTCTAGGGCTCAGGTCACCCTCTGTGGCTGCCATTGCAGGTGATCACTGGACTGCTTGTCTTGGATGCAGAGAGGAGAGAGAGAAAGGGAAACGCTGGAAGACTCTGCTGCAGCAAAAAAAGTCTAAGACATTGTGCGCAGCCAGATGTTCAGGGACAGGAGGCTGTTCTTGTCTTTGCACGCGGAAATCACTGATGCTCAAGCGGGTTGCATGCATCTAACAGCCAGGAGGCAACCGATAGCCACATGTAGTATTTTCGTGTTACTCTCTGGGTGAGGCGTTAAAGCTGGTGGCTGGCTGGTGGTGGTCATGGCAGATGAGAGACGAGGAGGAGATTCTGTACTCATCTGTGAAACTTTTCTGCGTTCCTTTTATATACATGCCAGCAAAACCAAGATCTTTTGCTCTCCCCCACGTGAAGGGAAAATGAGACACACTTAGAGTGGCCAGCAGGCTGGTGGTAGTGAGAGCTCTCACGTAGGGTGTAGGGACAACTGTCCCCTTAAATGAACATTTAATGTTTTATGCAAAAGAGAACAGCCATGAATGAGAGTCTGAGTCAGATTAGCACATGAACAGTCAGTAGTCTGGCAGATATCGAATTTATCTGGGGCGGTGGAGAAAGGCAAAACAATTTGAATTTGAGTCTGAGAACTGGGCTGTTGCTGTTTTGGGGTGGATTCTCTCTCTCACTGAAATTATTGAAACTGCAGCTTTGTTTCCAGGTTTCATCAAGAGTGGTTTCTGTAAAGATTTCTGACTAGTAAGATATTGCTATTGATGTTTTTAATAGTAATAATTCCAAGACGTACTGTAGGTCCTGTCTGTCTTTACTGCTGTACAAAACGTGCTGTATTTCACTCCTAAAGCAGCAGGTTTTCACTTGGTGGCTACTGTGCTCTTGAGGCATCACCTTGTTTGATGAAGCCCTTTCGAGGAAGCTAACTGAACATCACACAGACCAGCGTCAAGCTTTCAGATGGCTTTTGAGCACTTTGGTGACCATTTCAGTTCTGTCTGAGCCAGCAGGCTTGATCTTTCTTTGCAGAGGGCAGGATCCAATAAGATAGACATAAGAGTTACTAGTTCGAATGAATGCTATTCAGTTGCGCCTTGAAAGAGCAGAATAAGCAAACACTTAATCTGTCTTCCAAATACTAGAAAGAGACGTGTGACAGCTGTCCACTTACATCTTACGCTGTGTTGATGTACTCATCTTGTTCATCCTAACCATCCAATGTCTCACCATGTGCAGTTCCCAGATCAGTGGTGTGCAGCTCAGCACACTGGCAACCTGGGAGCAGGAGAGACCTGCAGTCAGTCCTGGAGCGGGGTGGGGAAGAGTCATATCCGTCGACCCTTCTGCCTCAGGCTCCTTGGCCAGCCTCTTTGGGGACAGTGCTTCTGAGCAGCAGCAAGTTCTTTTGCAGAGAAATGACAGTGGGCCAACTGGAATGCCACCTCAGGGCTTACGTGTCTTCGCCGTCTATCTGTAATCCTAGGCCAGATGGCATGCCTGGCATTTATTATTTGCTGCCTTATAATTTGTATCAGGTTATTTAACGCTGTAAGGAATTCTTTGCTTTTACTTAGGATATTATTTTCAATTCACCTACAGTTGTGATTCCACAAAATGGAGACCCAGCCCATTCCTCTAGGCAGTGCTATGCCTCGTGTGGGGAGCCGCCTCCCCAGTCTGAAGCGCTAAATAGACGTGTAAAATTTGTTCTCCAACTAGTACACTCATTTTTCACACCTAAGGAAAATAGTTATTTTGCATTCTTGTATTTTGAGACTAAATGAGAATGTTTCCAGGTGGTCAAACCGGTCTCTTCATATCTCCCTCCTTCTAGAAATGTTACGCATAACTTAGGGAACTATTAAATCCAATATATCTTAGACATAAGATTTTTGTCACTTAGACTTAAGCTTTTTGTTAACAATGTAGAACATACATGATAAGAACAAGTATACTGGCACCTCAGTGAAAAAACAGATAGGAGTGATACTAAGTTTGAAGCAACAAATTTCAAATTCTGTTTAATCGTATTTAAGTGCTTTTGTCTGCTACATTTTCAAAAGAAATCTGAAGATTTCTGCATAAAAAGAAAATTTTAGGGGATCTTAAGGGATTGTAGTAATTTTTCATTGTTCTGCTTTTTGAATTTTTCTATTACTTAATTTTTTTCCAATTTAATACAACTAAAGAAAACCTGGTGACTGTATGCTTCAGGCTTCATTAAACCTGAACCACTGAGCAAGACTCAAGAAACATTTTGTTCTTCTCCCACAACTTCAACGAGTGATTAAGCACATTGTAGGCCTGTACTTCTGAAGGGGGAAGGTGAGTTTCTTAAAAAAAATAAAATTAAAAAAAACCTGCAGCACATCCCCCCAGACATTCAGCCAACCAAAAACATCTCTGGCTTTTCAGTGTATGAACGTTACTCTTTTCTGACCAGCATCAGTACTTCTGATTTATTCGCGTGAGAAAATAAAAGACATCCTACTCAAATAATGGGATTTGGAAAACTCTCTTCTCTCTCCGAAGTGGTACCAACCTAACCCTCCTCTAACATCCAGAAAGCCTTGATCTGACTGTTCTTTTTAAGCACAGTCGTACATGTTATAGACTCCTGCAGAAAAGGTTTCAAACTGCAGTGTATTTATGTTTTGGAAGTAAACCAACAGGGTGGAGACTGAGGTATGTGTGAAAGAATAGAGGAAGCAACAAAGCTTTTTCTACCGATGTTTTTGGGGGCAAATGTTCACACGAAGGAAAGGGTTATGTTAACACAACGAGTCTTGACGTGCAGGATAGACCTGGAGGAGAGAGGTGTGATACTCACTGTCCCTGTGAGGTCTTTCTCATGATACAAGAAGTCTCTCCAGCTATGTCGGATCTTTCACGGTAGTTGGCCCTGAGTGGTGTGACTTCCGCCGCTCGCTGTTTCCACATACTGCGCGGAGTCACTGGCATCGTTCTAGTCTTCTCTCTGTCATCTCCTTGCCCTCCTCCTTCTGGTGCCCTCAGGTCCTCCAATTTCCCCTTCTCTCTCTATCAAATTCTGCCCATGTCCGCACCCTCATTAATCAATGTCAAGTCACAGAGTGTACAACAAGGGCTGTATTCTTCAACTGCCCCCTCAGCCCTCATACATCCCATTGTTCCAAAAAACTGATTCAGATGGCAAGAAAACAGCCGATGCAGCACATAAAAGAGATGAGACAGAAATGAAAAGAATCAAGGAGGGGAAAAAAAAGAGGAGGCATTTTTTTCCCCTGAAACACTCGAATAAATACTCGGCAATGATAATTTAAATTATTCATACATTTATGAAAACATCCATTGAAAAGTGAAGTGTATGATGCTCTTTGTCTACTTTACTTGTCTCTTGTTTGTGATTAACCTTTACTGTAACTTGGGCTGGCAGTGCCACGATCACAAAGACCAGACTTTTCCTTCCATGGGAAAAAATGTTTCATCGTACCCAAATGAAAAATTAAGTGGAGGTATTTAGTGCTGATGTGGCAATTTGTTGCAAAGCATTAAAGATGCAGTATTATCCATGTCTGTAGTCCAAACACTGCCTGTTAAAAAAAAATAAAAAAACAGACAAAGCCAGCTTTTAACAGCGTGTTCCCTTACAGCGTAGTTTGACATATATTCTACTTCCAGTACCATGACGTCCTTCAGGAACCAGAGAGCTTGACACCACGCAGTGTACAGGATTTGCTGCACTCAAAGGAGGAGAATCTGTGTATATATATGAACACATACAAACACAGTCTCGAAAAATGGAAATGAAGAAAAAAGCAACTTGATTATGTTAATTACAGCTCCTAAGATGTGCAAACTATGTAAGACATTCATAGAGTAGCATCAATGATTTCATCAGAAAACGTGAGACATTTGGGACCTGGCAGTCTGTGAAAGTCCAGACGACATTTCTTTTGCCTTTTAGATAGACTTTTTTGCTCAAACTTTGTGGTCACTGCCTTCCTTTAGAAAACCTCAGTTTGTGGCAAGACGAGTAGTAGAATATTAAATGCCAGTAGTGATAAACATTCTAATATCAGGAATAACAATAATAACTTGAGAGGTTTTGGAAAACTCAGATCTGTGGGGATTGTGTTCTTTTGCTAAATCTCTGCAATTCTTACTTTTTTGCAGAGACCAAGAGAAATAGTCAAAGCAAAGCTTCTCTTATGACATTTGTGTCTTGCTTGTAATTCATCAAATTTCTATCCAACTTCCAAACCAGAGAGGTCTGGATAATGTCGTATAATTTATAGATGATCATCCAAACATTTTTATTCTCAAGTGAACGTATTTAGTCCTGCAGATATGCATTTATGCCTTTCCATAACTGGTTGATTACGTGGGAGGGGGAGCCATTGTCTAGCAGTCAAAGCCACGGGATTTTAGCAAAGATCTAGTTACTCTTCTGTTGACTCTGCAGTTGACTCTGTGTGTGACCTTGGACATGTCACTTATACTCTGAATGCTTCACTTCCTTCTGTAAATGGATATAACAGTTTTGAGTACATGCAGAAAAGTTTGTCTGGAACTTAGTAAAGCATTTTGAGATTTTCCTCGTAATGGGTGCTATTGGGTCTTGGCAATTGAAACTAATAGCACTCTTCAGTAGTGGGTTTTTGTTAAGCATTATTATTGTGGTACTCATCTTGGGAATTTTGTAGATTTTCTTTCATGCCTTTTTCAGTCATTTTCCACTTTTGCATTTTGTCTTCTAGTTTTTTAGTTTTTCTACCTAGCAATTTCTGTACAAAATGACTCTAAAAGTTTTTCTTTGCATCTATCTTGTCTAGGATTTACTGGTTTTGTATTTTAATACCGTCTCTGGATCTGTCTTTTGCTGAGGTGAAGCATGTGCCCTTGTTTCAACAGAAAACATTTTTAGTAAATCCACTAACGGATAAATCTACTACAAGAGGCTGTCAGCCATAGGATACAGTATTTATATAGAAAGTGTGGTGGAAAACTGTATATTAAAAGAGGAAAGGAGCTGGAGCAAAAGTCCTAAATCAAACTCCTGGCAATACACTGTCTTGGTGTGTATTTCTCGCTAGGCTGTGATTCCTTTTTCTTGGAAATTATCCAGAACTTCCTGGCTCAGCGATCTGGGATACTTTTCAATATACTGGATATATGGAGCAGTGGGCAAACTTCAAACGGTTCTGAGATTTTTTGGGGTATGGAGAGACATCCAAAATACTGGTTCCTTTTCTCAGCTGATTTGCATAAATCCTCCTCCTCTGCTTCCAAGCCTTTCTGTAGTTTCTGAGCAGGAAACAGGCATCGGATCCCTCCCTCCCATTCACCCACCAGACCAGATTGTCTTTGGGATCAGTCAGCCAGAGGCAGAGCCCACTCATCCTACAGCAGAAAGCTTTGCACCTCAGTTCTACTCGCTCCTTCGTTAGTGAATGGGCAAAGGAATGGCCATGCAGAAATAGCCTAAGTTATACTGGTTGGTAATAGGAGCTGTGGGAAGGATAATCTCCTGTGCATTCACACCCACAGAAACACCCCCAAGCTTCTCAGTTTTAAGGTTTGGATGAAGATGGCTTAATTGGGTCTGGTTATTCTAAGTACAAAGTTGTCCTATTACTTGATTGTCAGTGCCTGTAATTTATAGGGAACCACTGCACCTCTTTTTTCTGCTAGGCCTTTCTAGGCTGAGGAATTAAAAATATTTTCTTTAATTCCTCACATTAGAGTGGTTTAGAAATAATCCCTGTATACTCCGTCCCCTCCATGGCCGTTTCAGGGCAAGGCTCAGTCCCGCAAGTGCCGGTCTGTCCTGGCTTCTCTGGCCGCACTGGCCTTTTCCGCCCCCCCGGGCGTTGGCTGGCCCCCCCCCCCCCCGGCAGCCCCCAGCACACTTTGCCCATAGAAGGTATGGAGATGCCTTGTTGTGCAGCGCTCCCTCCTCCCGCCCAGCCACCAATAGTGGGGTCTGGGAAGGTAGCCAAATGCCACTGAGGACACTGGAGCAATAAATCATCCTCCTTCCAACATCTGCAGGCCCCAAAGGCTAGCCCCTTGCCGATGATGATCTCGCCTCCCACCCCCTGCTTTTTATCCTGTCCCTCTCTGACAAAACACCTATTGTCGCAGCCTGAGTGAAGAAGAGTCCTTTTTCCTTTACAAAGGCCCTCTGAAGCCAAGTTGTGAGCTGCCAGAGAAGATGCCTATGTCTCGGCAGGGAGTCTATATCTCACTCTTTTTCTCTGTAGTTCATACTTTTTCTCTCTCACGGGGGTCACCCAAAGCCTTTCACTCTGGCTTCATATTCACATAAAGACATCAAGAAAAAGAAAAAACACACCAGAAAGAATTATTAGGCATGGCTGTCAAATGCTTTATGGGGGGGGTGCAGGGGGAAAGAACAGTAACTCTTTATGTGCTGGCATTGTTATAAGAGCTAATGTACTACTGCTTGAGTGCAGTTTGCAGGAAGACATTACATGCCTTAAGAATTACAGACATGTTAAGTGAGAATATTGTATTTCATCAAAAGGGCATTTTGTTTTCATTTCTAGTTTCTTAGCAGGTTTTTCTAGATTATAGGAGGCTCTTTCCTGAGCCTGCTTTCTTGAAGAACTATTTTATTTGAAGAACTTTTTTTAGTTCAAGAAGTCTTTATTGACTGCCATTTGCATGCCATTTCTTAACTGCAGTGATTTTTAGGATCAAATAGACCAAACTGTCCCCAGTCCACTTTTACATGTGAAAGGAGTTTAAGAATCCAGACAGCGTCACCACCAAACCCTGCCCAAAGTATTAACGTTTCCTCATTGAATGGGCAAAGCTGCATTAGTGTAAATAAGCTGGAAAAAATGGAAGAGCCGAGCCTCCTTGTCCCTCTTCCTTACCAGCAGAGAGATATGAGCCAGTTGTTACGCTTTGTGTTTGTTTGGAGTGCAACTACTGGGCTAATACGTGGATTCAAAATGATGAAATTGCCCATTTGTGGCAGGTTAACACTGAAAAGCATTCCTGAATCTGCTACCCATCTCTCTCCACCGTGCTCACAGGGAACTTTGGAGAGCTGTGAACTGAAGGCTTTGCAAACAAATCGCCTGCCCAAGGTTCATCCAGATGCCACGTAGCCATGTATGTTTTTAACCCTTTGAAGTTGTGTTCCTTTGCTTACTGAGAAGTGGGCAAGCTGTACTAGGCACTACTTTAAGAAGACTGCTGCCTTGGAGAGGAAGATAAATTAAAAACTTCATTTAATCCTTTGGAAGGCTGAGACTGTAAAGTTAACAGTCGAGTAACCTATTAAAATTTACAGTGCAAGGCATCAAAACAGAAGAAAAGTGCACATGTATAAAGTTTAAAGCATCCTTATAAAAAGCCGGAAACCTAACACTGCATTCCTACAAATTATTCCCTTAGCAAACATTTTTATTTCCAATTAGTAAAAGAAAAATTGCTAATTTGCTGCAGTTGGACAGGCCTGACGTCTCAATCTGCAAAGTGTCAGTGCTGTGAAAGGAAATGTTTCACACTGTGCTGGAGAGAGAGAGCAGCTCTAAAGAGGGTCAGGGCATTGGGCCCAGAAACCAGATTGACTGGCCATAGTGCTAAATTACTCACACAAGACACACATTGTCTGCAGTGCCAGCTACAGAGTACTCACTTTCTCATTCTTTCCCTTTTTTAGTTGGTGCTTGTGGGGGAGGTGAGGGGATGGTAGGGTACAGCAGAAGGGGGGCACGGGAGAAAAAAAGGGAGGAGGACTGTGTTCAGCAGCAACGAAGTGTATGGTCTCATCCTCTGCTTCTGTCTGAAGGCAGAGACCCCAGATAGCTGTAGTGAGGTGAAATACCGCTCTGGTCCGTCTGTAACCGTTTTGGGAACCAATCGATAAAACCAGGCACCCTTTGTTACAGCACAGATACTAGATGGACTAAGGTTAATGTTGTGCTGGAGATAAAGGCGCAGGCTGTTGATGAACAGCCCCTCCACATCCTTAACAAAACAAAGTGTCACCCAACAGCAGTAGCAGTTGTTTTTTTATGATAGTAGTAGTATTCCTGTGTATTGCTTGTGTAAGAGGAACAGATTTGTATGATACGTCTTACCACGTGAAGAGCGTAATCCTGGAGAACTGCTGGAGGATGCCAACGACATGACAAAGGGGCGGGAAAGAGAAAGGAGTGGGGAGAGAACAGTGCCAGTCTGCAGGGACATGGAAGGCAAATAAAAAAAAAATCTGTGTTTTTCAGCACCGTTGTGGTTCTCTGTTTAAAACACCTATGTTGTATTTATTTCGTGGTCTCATCAAGAACCCTTGAATCCAAACACTATTTTGAGTCTGTTGTAATACCTTAACTGGGATGTAAATCTGGATTTTATGAAACTCTTTAGTGATCTGAATTGTCCACACTGAGCTTTGAGAGATTCAGAAGGCATCAGCTTTGATTTTTATGGCTTCACCTTGATATTTTCCTGTTACACAGCTGCACTGAGCAGAGCTGAGACTTAAGAGATTGACATGGCTCATTTTTATGTTATACAGGCTGGTATTTGACTTTAAATAATTGTTTTATTAATCATCTAACAAAAAAACCCCGAGACAAAGATCAAGTTCACAAATAATTACTACTTTCTAAACGGCGATCTTATTATCTGCCTGTGAAAAAGTTTCTTATACTTTTGGTTCCTATTTCCCCCTCGCTGCTCCCACCCCACCTTTTGCTCTAATTCTGTGTGTTGTGAGGACTAAGTAGTTGAAGATGGAGCAGTGATATTGAAGGTGTGAAGTGCTTGTAAACTTTAGATGTTTATTTGATTCATCATGATGGGCAGTGGGTTGCAGCACTCGGATGTGTGACAGGGACGAACTTCATATGCTGCTTAATAAGCTGCGTGAAAGTAACATTTTATTTTGCTAAGGTACCTCTTGTGGAGCAACTTCAGTGTGCTAGAGAGACATCTTAACTTCTCTTTCCTTTCTACAAGGCATCAGCATGAGGCAAGCACCGATTTATTTGTGCTAAAGATCTTACATGGGGGCACAGAATTCCAGTTAATTTGGTGGAGGAGACTGATTTACAGAAGTAGCTTTCAGTTTTGCCTGGAAGGAAGCTATTGCACCTTGACATAACAATCTCCACAGCCTAGACAGGTTCTGGGTTTCTTTCTACTGATAATCCCATCAGGACCTTTGTTTTCTGATAAAACTAGGTTCCGCTGGAGAAACCTAAACACATTAGAGGCTCCATTACATCCTCTGCATACTTCTTAAAACCTGCCCTGTGCTTCCTGTGCGTTAAACAGAGCAGATGCCTACTCAGTTCCTCTGTGGCATAGTCCAGTCCAGCCATCACAGTTATTACTGATAGCTGTGTACAGCTGCCATGATAAGACGGTAACATTTTCAATGTGTCCCTATTAAGAAAAAAAAGGGACCTTGCCTTTAGTCAGATAACTCTGAAGTACAAATGTGATAGTTTCTTTTTGTCAGGAATGAAGATGCTATTCTTAAGACTCAGTTTACAGCTTCTTCATTCATGTGAATCTCAGCAGGCAGTTACTTATGATCTGATATGAAAACAGTACTACTCAGTTGATACGAAGAAAGGGAGAGGGAAAAAGCAGTTTATTTTGGGTCCCAGGTTCGAATGTTACAGAATGGGAGGCCAAATATGTGTTTCCTTTTTGAGACAGGCCTTTCACAATGCTCACTGGCAGAACAGGGAGCTCCAGCACTTTTTGCATGAAACCAAGCCCATCAGTGAATCCAAGAATTAGTTTCCTTTGAAGAGGCACATTCTAGCATCTGGTACAGGAAGGAAAGGAAAGGAGAGAGTGATTCAAACTTCTGGGAGGATTTGGGAAGTTTTTGTTGGGGCTGGGTGGAAAGATCAGTGAGCCATAGTCTGTACTTGAATGAGTAAGTAACCATGGTTGCTTGCATTTCAGTTTTCATTTTCTTTGCCTTTTCTGGGGCAGAACTTTGCCCTGTAGAATTTGAAAAATAATTTTAAGAAGAAACTTGTATGGGAAGCAGCAATAAATGCTCAGAAAGTTCTTCCTTTTTTTTTTTTTTAATCATTATCCTGCTATCCAAAGAATGCAGAGGGTGAATTAGTGGTGGACAGAGTTCCTCAGGCTGCTCGGCTAGCTTGCTGTGACCTCCTGTGTGCATTGCTTCAGTGAGGAAAGCATTTGTGGACAATCAGTGCTGAAGGGAGTGGTACTCATGGTTAAAAAATTTTCAGGGTGAAGGAATTTAGTTATTTCTCAAGTCAAATGAAATAAAAAACACCAAGTCCCCTTGAGTCACTTGGTAATTTTTGGTTTCTTTGTCAGCCAGTGAAAAGAGAGTGCTCAAAGCACGAGCCAAGAGTGATACGGGGTGTGCTTTCTCACTGTGTGCGCAGACATGGGCATACACCCCATGCCAGAAGCCAGACACGGCGGCAGAATTAGCCTGAACACAGTGTTCCTCCTGCATCCCAGTGCACGCACTTTTTTCTCAGTTCTGTAGGACTGGAAGCAGTCCAGGCACTTTACATATGCAAACACCTTCACCTCCAAGGTGCTGCTCCCATCAGAACAGGCACATTCCGTCAATCAGACCGTGTACATGGAGCAATGCAGTAACCCTCACCACAGAGGGTTACTTTGAATTTGTTTCCATGCATCTGGGAGCTTGTGATGTGTGCTAAGGAGGGAAGTCGGTGCCTTCCATCATATGGGGTTTCCCTTTTTTTTTTTGTCTTTTTTTTTTTTTCTTCCAGGCCTTTAGTGTTATCCTTCAAGCCAAAAAAATACATTCATGTTCTCTACAAATTGCTGCTATAATTACAACTGTGCGTGGCCACACAGAGATCCTTTGGAAACCAGACGTCACATTTTCTAACCTCTGCTGCAGGGGTAGCGGCTGGCCACATAAACTTTACAGTACATATATTTATCTTTTTGTGGAAATAACCTTGATGTTCAGAAACAGCTAAGCAAATTGGCCTTGATCTGTAGTTTTAAAAAGAATTTGTCCTAATTCCCTGTTGCTTGTGGTCTTTCTCATTTCTCTTTCTTCTCAGCGAGCTTCACAGTTCAATAAACCAGCGCTGGCTACCCCTGATGTATGGCTGGTAGTTGTGGGGACCCATACGTCCAGTGCTGGAAAACATGTTCCAGCAGCAGGAATCTCCAAGTGACTTTTCTGAAGCCTCATCTTTGGCAACCAGTGCAGGTGCTGCTGCCATACCAGTGTGGAGTATTTTTTTTACCTGCTATTACAGGTCAGCCAGGGGTGGGTCTAATACTCTGAAGGGGGACATGTAATAAAAACCCAGGGGGTTGCAGGGATTGTGTCACTTGTTCTTCTGAGTCGATGCCCCAGAATGATGTTCTGATGACCCCAAGCTGTTAGAGAGTTGACTTTTCAAATAGGGGTATGTTGGAAACTCGTAACTGGTGTTCACCATGGTTTGATGAGCAGATTTAAGCCTGGATTGTTACATTCTGCATTCTCAAGTGCAGCCAACACTATCAAATGGAAATGCTGCTTTAATATTTGCCCTTACCTCTTCTGTGGGGTTGCTCTGGGTTGTTAGGCACTTGCTGTGGTTCCTTTCTGAAGTTGGTCACATTTCGGTTAGCGTTGAATAGATTCCTAATACATGCAGAAACTATAAAGCACTTTGGGCTTTGCCAGGATGGAGGCAGTACATAGCAAAGGTAAAATAGTTCATTCTGCCCTGAGCTGTAGGGATTTTGTTTTTCTTTTTTCTTCCTTGATTGATTGTTTTTTACTCAGATAGGTCTGTTAGTTACAGTGGAGGGGACAGTTACACTACTGAGAGATAAGCGAGGCTTCAAAGTCTGAATTGATGTGTGTATAATTCTGAGCTTACTGGGGTCAAAGGTGTTTGCATCTGAGGAGGTATGACAGCCTTATTGTTAAGGTTAGGTCTAAGGAGCTTGAAACTCAATTTCTAAATGCCAGAGACTGTGATTTCGACTTGGCACCTAATTTCTTGTCTCAGTCTGGTCTGTAAAATTGGGATAGTAATCCTTCTCTTTTTCTGTTCTCACTGTTTACTTATTGCGTTTACTTATTTTGCAAGGTCTTTTAGGCAGACTCATCTTCGTATTTTATGTATCAGCTAGCACAGCTGGGCTTCAGTCTTTTGTCCTGGGTGCTCCCGATAATCACGGTGGGAAACTTGGTCAGGCATAGTGTCGCACGAGGAAGTTCAGTTCCAAGGTTATCTGACATGGTGCTTCCCCATTACTTGGAAATGTCAGATGTGGGGAATAATGGAGAAAAATTTGTGCTTGCCTCAAATTTAAAGTCAGTGGCTTATCAGCACTGAATTTTTTCCCCATGAAAAGGGTGGGGTTTGTTACTGAGATTCTCTAAGTCTACCTGCTTGAAGGTGTGTTTTACATACTTTTCTTCAGAGCTAGCAAGAACAGCACATTAAGAGAATTACGATTTTCTCATGCTAATTCCCTGCATTTCACAAAACATGCATAGCTTGCTGAGACTATATGTGGTTTTGAGCCACGTTTGCTTTTTGAAACAGACTGAAGCAAACTGTACTGTGCTTTGGAGAAACAGCAGCAGCAGAAGCTGGTACTAGGTTGTCCAGCCACATAAGACATTTCTTCAAGTAAATTATCAGATAAAGGTCAGCTTGTGTCACCTTAACCATGACACAGCTAACAAAAGTGTTGTTTGTGAAGCAACTGCTGATTATCATTGGTGAGCAAATGTCTTTGAATTTTATAGCTCCTGTTATCTGAAATTAATAAAAACATAGTGCCAGTGATGAGTTGAAGGTCATCTCATCTCTCTGTTGAAGTGGGCAGTACTCAGCAAAGCTCAAGATTACACACACTTTTTGCCTAATATAGTCTGTAAATAAAAGTTTTTGAATGAGGGATGTAAATCAAGGATGTATTCTGTCCTTCCATTAACACTTAAACAAAAGTTTTCCGTTTCTATTTTCACATATTGCTTCCTAACCTCCATGCTCCAGAAGATAACAGAAAACAGGTAGCATATTTCAGACTCTGATCAGGTGCCATTTCAGTTAACCCAGCACTGGGATGGTTGTGAGCCACTTTTGAAAAATCAGATTTAATAGAAAATCTACTGAAACAGTCAAAATGCTCACCTTTCAGGAAAGCCATTGTGGCAAGTGCAACGTAAAGAGACAGCAATAAATCACCATGCTGTGCACCTCAAATAGATAATCAATTTAATTGAAAGCATCAATAATCATAGTTTGACATTTATTACCCTGTGGATGTTTTATCTTTTAGGCTAGGGGACAGCGGGGCAATGATGAATACCAGTTCTGCCATGGAACACAATTATGTGGTGCAAGGAAAAGGACTTTATATTCTGCAAAAAAAGCAGTCAAATTCATAATTGAACCAGATTGCACGAAATCGGTGAGAAATAAATGCATATAACTCAAATGCATATAATTTGAATTCTGGTGTTACGGCTCATGAGATAATGTTGCAAATGCTGCTTTGTGTATTCTTTTTAAGTGACTTAAGGCAGTAATTCTCCAGGGCCGAATCTCCCTCTACAGAATATAATCTTTTTTCATACGTGCACAAGAAAAAAACAAAAGTAAGGCTGGATTATTCCTTCTTTGGCTGCATTTTATTGTTTGTGGTCCCCCAAAGGTGAAAAATAGTATGAAAGTTACACTGGTCATATAGGCAGAAGGCTCTGAGAGCAAAAGAGGGATGGAAATGTTCTCTTGTGCTTATGTTCCAATAAAGGAGGAATGTTCCTTTTCACCTGAAGAATTGTTTCCATGTAGAATGCCTGCAGAACACCACCCAGTGTACTGGCTGAATAAAATAACAGAGTAGATATATCTGTTGAGCTTGTTGGGAAAGCCCCCAGGACTGCCAGGGTTGCATTGCGTACAGCTGTTCCTGACATAATCCTGGAAGGCTTTCAAGAACGTGAAAACCCCAAACTTTTAAAACATGAGTTGTGGAATAAGTTATTCTGAAAAACTAAATTGTCTGTATTAGTTTGAATCATGCGCTTATTATGCATCAGTCGAAGCAGGTATTTTACCTTTTTTGTTTGTTTAGTTTTGAGGACTCTTGCTTAAATAGCTTTTACTTTCAGAAGAGTGAATTAAACTCCTAGTACTTTCACTAGCTAGTACAACCTGAATAAGTTGTTGTAAAGTTCTCTTTTCACTTTTTATTATTTGAACCAAAACACAATTTAGAAACCGTGTAGACTGGCAGATAGTGCCACTGTCATTACACTCCTGGCAAAAGTGAGAGCACAAAAGTAAGTCTCTTGAAGGCGAGGAATTAATCAAGTTGAGCTCCTGTCCCAGCTAAATGTCAGCCAGATTATTGCTTTGGATATAATTTTAATGTTGTTCTAACCAAAAGGCTGAATGCCTGAATTAGGGAAGGAGGATATACAATTATGAATTATAAATTTACAGTCAAATTGACAGCCTTGAATGTAGCAAAATAGGTAATTATATAATATAGTATTTTTTTTCTTGCTTCTCTGCTTTACTCCATTTCTTATCCTAATACCAGAAATCGTTATTTTATTGTTTTAAACAAAAACAATTTAAATGCAAATTACTTCCGCATTATAAAAATGCACATCTTAAATACAGTGGTGATACTCAGGAAGCCTGGAATGGAAGGATGTGGCGAGGAGGTGTCTTTTGAGAAACTAAAGACACCACAAACTCATCCCAAGCCTCAAAGTCCCTTATGGGACTGTCTGAATGTTAGCACAATCTACAGCACGATGCTAAATAGTCAAAGTAGTAAAATAGCCTTCAACAAGAAATGGATGAACGTTCAACTGAGGATGATCATGCTTTTCTGTGTAAAAGCCGCACTATTTGTTTTACAGCTGTTCATCTGTTTGTGCTGGGAGGAAGAGCAGCCGGGACTGTCCGACTTGCCAGGTTTTGGTCCGTTTCCAACTTGGTCCGAACAGGAGCCATGGGCAAATGGGGTGGAGTCACCACAGCCTTTCACTAATGAGTTCATCCTTCCCTTCCTTAAGTCAAAACAGGACCAACTGAGCCTGGTGACCCAGCGGAGCAGACTGATGAGCACTAGGGAGTTTTGTTGCTCTTGCGGTGCTTGCTTTACACTTTCTCAATCCCAAGAGGTTTAGGGTGTTGAGGAAGACAAGAACCAAGTTTATGAGAATGTTAAACTGCTGTTCTGTTATTCCTACAAAGCAACAGTTTCCTTGATGGCACATTTGGATTGTTTGGTAGGATAGGATCTCTTAACTATACTCAAATCAGTCATTATTTACTTTGGGCTGGCAGTTAAAAAAATGCTTTACTTCATTAAACCCTCTTCAATGGCTTAAATACATTTAGTTTCCAGCATCTGGATACATTATGGACATTTCTTTGTCTATGATCTATCGGTGGTAGTTTTTAAGATGTAAACAGAAATGCTATTTGGCAAGATCGTGTATGGAGCCATCTTTTAACCTCAATGTTCCTTTTGGCACAAGATTAAAAAACTCCTTGTAATCAATACTCAGAGCTGGATCTCCCAAGATTTTCTTCAGAACTCTGCTTGGAGTGTTTAACAACAGTGAGGGCTGTGTATGCTTTTCAAAACTTTTAACGAAAAAAGTCCTTTTTTTTCTGGTACCGTTCTGAAAGAAGCTCCAAATGTAGAATCCATTTTAATTCTGCTAGCAAACAACTGAAGTTACTAAGGATAACATACGGAATTTTTTAAAAATCTATTGGCCATTTTGACTTACTTCAGGGAAGTCTTCTGCAGAGATTTCAGAATTTTCTGAGCAAACAGTCTGACGGCTAGGACCATTGCTCGAAGCTTGCGGTCAAAGTGGGGGGAAGCGTTTTGGCAGGTGTCTTTTTGAAGTGGCTGGCTGTGAGGTCTTTTTACTGAGAAGATGTCTAATCAAGAAAACACGAGCAGACGGATAATGGTCAAGTTCTCTGACCTCAAGAAATGAAGTGCTCACTGTATTTATAAGCTCATTTCTCTAGTTACACATTGGCTTTTTTAATCAGTGTTCTGTCTAGATTAGGGCTTGCCTTTCTCTTGGGGAACAAAAGCCCATTTCTGTCTTGGAGGCCAGAAGTGGTCCTAGTGGAGAGGGTAGGCGCTTCTGGCGTTATTAAAGAATGGGCGAACTTTGTTTGCTCCAGCACACATTCGCCTGTACCAGACAGATGGATCCCAGTTGTGTGCCAGGCAGCACAGGTGATCTGTGTACCTCTACAGCAGTGCAGCAGGATCTCCTGGTATAGTTGCAGAGACAGATCTTGACTTTCTGGATCCTATCACTTGCAATCACCCCAAATCCAGAATTCATGCAGGAAGTGATAGTTGGGTGCTTAAAGGAGAGGTTCCATTTTAAAACCCTGTATGTTTTCTTGAGGCTCAGTGTATAATAGGCTTTCTCTTGCAGTGGAGCCTGTTGTAACTGGTGGTGTTACCAGTAATCAGTCATCACTCTTGATTCTCTGTCGCATTGGCATTGTGATCTTGCTGCTCAGGGTATGTTGCCCTCACACCTCCGGCAGCTCATCTGGAAAAGCTGGTAAAAAGAATGCAGCAAAGAAAATTAAAAAATTGCAGCCTTGCGTTCAGAAGGAGCTTTTTGATAGTCGGGGTGCATTAGAGCACTGTAGAAAACAGAACGTACAGTGGTTTTTGTGGTTTGTGAGACTTTGAAGCTGTGTTGTGTTGTATTACTGTCCATCTCAGTTTTCACATATCTCATCGCTTTGTTATTGTACGTACTTTTAAAGCAAACACCCACACCCACCCACCCCCGATGCCCGAAACTCTCTGCTGTGAGTTCAGCAGCTGTCTGGAAAAGCAGATATAATGTGAGAATGTGTAAAGAACACATTCTTTCAAGTCACACTGAAAAGAGAATTGTTATATAAACAGATGGGAGGATGCCATTGCCCCAGAAAACTGTCTAGTGGTGCCCCAAATTACGCTTTAGCAGAAGGAGGTTTGAGGGCAGAGCAGAAGAATGAGCTATGCTGTGGAAAGACCTTCTGGAAAAGACTAAGTGTAGAACTGTTCAGTTTGGAGACAAGAAAAATATATGATGGGGAACATAGACAATAAAGATATCTGATTGCCATTTACTGTAAGACCAGAGCACAAAGCATTCAGTACAGTTCAGCGCTGAATCTCTTCTCATTCGCTGTGGCACTTGTGCCGACAGTCAGTTGCCAGTTCTAGTCTTCAGGCCTCCTTTCTTCACTTTGATTCACTGGAAAAAGCAAAGGTAGGTGCCAAGCTATACCTGGTACCGTAACTGAAACAAAGGGAAGGGAAAGAAAAAGATCCTCAGTGCTTTTCCTATGGGATTCAGTGCAGGGACAGAAGCATAAGCAAAAGCTTCTACATGTTACTCATAACGCCACATTTCAAGATGGCTTGTCCGGGGCCAGAATTTGTCTCCAATACAGTGTGTGGTACAGAGGGGTATTGAGCTACATCTGGCAACAGTTGAGGGGGATTTTCAGCTGTGGTTAGTCTTTCTCTGATGCTATATTGGAAGAAGAAAGCAGCAGATTTGAGCTTCCGAGATGGACGTCTCCCACCTTGTGTAGAGAGCGCAGAAGCTTGTCTGGCCAGAATACACTGCCTGGAACTCAGTGGAAGAGGTTCTCGTGGCATCCATAGTGTAAGGGAGCCTAACGAGCTCAACTCTTCACATTCCTTCATCTTTGAAGTTCTTGAGAGGCTCAGTGCATCCTTCCACTTCTAACCAGGAGGTTTTAGTCTTCTTTCCCAGGAATTACTTAAAAAGCCTTTGAGAGGCTTTTGAGGGATTTACTCTTAAGGTTCCATCCTTTCTAGAAGCTTACTTGGGACAAATGCCAAATATCTACATAGATAAAAGTTCTCTCTCTCACTCTTGAATTCTTTTTACTACCTCTGTTTTAGGAAGTTTTGGAAATGGGACGAAACCAACTAACAGTCTTGTAGCCATGAAGTATTATGTCTCAGTAACTGTTTTGTATACTTGAGAAAGTGAAAACTGCATGCTTCCTGCTAAGCTCATGATACACAGCATAGCCTATGATACACTGTCCTAGATTTATTTTGAGAAGTGATTCATATTTATTGTTTATACAGATGCTCTAAAGATTAAAGATTACCTTAGGTTTAATTTTTTTTTAGCTTGCAGTTGTAATTCTCTGATGTGTCAATTCCTGAAATGTAGCTGGTTTACAAACCAGATGCGAAGTGAAGCTATACACACTCAAGATGGCATTCCCTCCGAAGAAGCACTGGAGCTGTACCCAGCCCTATTATATCATGCCCTTGAACACTCTAAACACAAATTCCTACCTGTGGAAGACATCAGCAGCCCAAGAAAAAACCCGAAACTTATTTCCGTTTGGACTCCCTGAATTCCTGTCTCAAGAAAATGCACTGAAATTGCCACCCACTCTCTGTCTGGCTGATTAAATAAAATATTGACCTTTTCCAAACACAATATTATCATTCCAAGCATAATATTATCCAGTTCTGTCTGAGATTGTTTCTGCAGCTCTTAAAAGGGATCTCACCTGGCACCCCCTATCAATTCAGATAAAACAACACTGCATGCTTTTTAAATAAGAAACTGATTGTGCCGATGTCTGAAGTTAGTCCACAGAATAATTCTGTATTAACTTTTCTTTACAGAGAGTATCATTTGCTTAATATTACTTCCGAATAAAGGAAGACAAAGTGCCCTTTTCTGTCCTTCTGTTGTTCTCTTTCCTGGCACAGAACATTACTACAGGGAATTCCTTTCCAAGTTAACTTACCAGCTCAGAATAAGTACTTATTCCGTATTTGAGCGGCACCGCGTCTTGAGGACAAGTGGCAAAAGAGTGGCATATACAATAGCAGAAACTGTTCCTTGTGGTTAGCACAGATCATACCACGAAAGAAACACGCTAGTACGGAAAATTCCCCTCCTGTTTAGAGCCCATGCAAGGCTCTTCATATCTTCAGTTTATCAAAGACTTCTTTTGCGAAGTGAAGTGATGTAAACTTCCTTCAAGCTCTCTGTGGCAGGCACCCGTGGTGGCTACGCTAGTCACCATCTTCTTGTTTTTCTTTCAGAAAAGATTGTCCCTGCAAAGGAGCACTGAATATCTGCATCTTCCACTAAAATAAATAGGACTCGAACATCTCATAATCAGCCTTATGTTTCTCTTCCAGTTCTTCTCAGGCTTTAATGGGCCATTTTTCTTACTGCATCACACTGACTGACTCTGACCTTGTCATGTTAAAGTGACAGTTAGGTTATCCTGCTGATGGGTATCAAATTGACATATCCCATCCTTTCTGTCTGAGTGCCAGGCAGGGATACATTCCCAGACAGCCTACACTCCCCCTGGACGGTACCAGCTATTAGGAAGGCTGCTGTTCTCATTCGTTCCTTTCACAGTGTGAGCAGCAAAACTAAGCTGCTAAATGAGACAGTGCATTTCCCACTTTCGACTTTTGAAATTGGTGGGAACGTTGCATTTTGGCTTTATTTTCCTTCAAGTGTGATTAATGATCAAAAATCTACATGTCACAGCTTAGCTATTTGGCTTTGGTGCACTACTATGGTTACATTGAAGGCCATTATTTTGATGGAACTGAGGATAAGCTCTAGATATAGATGCAGTTTATTGAGCTGGATTTTTGGCAAATTTTGTATGCAGTGAATTGCAAGTTGGCTTTTATGTTTGTGCTTGTGATTTGACATGCCTGCATGTGGGTCACTACAACACTTTCAGTGAGCTCAGCAAAGTTGCGTGTTACTTGGGCAGAGAAAAGACTTGGCTTTTGAACCAAGACAGGCAAGCACGCCCATGAAAAAATTTATTCGTTATATACTCTTTAAATGTGGTAAAAAAATTCATAATTCTTATCAGTGTCTTTTTAGGCTGTGAGGAAGAGAATGAAATGAGGTCATTTTTCTCTGTTCTTTCTCAAATTCTTAACTGTATAATTATTACATTTAAGTAAGGATGGAGGCTGTATCATTCAGCGTGGGTGATGGGAGAAGCCAAAGCCAGCTGGCCCTGCTCTGAATCTTGAGACCTGAAGAAGAAAATCTTTTGCCTTGGCACATGGGATCCTAGTCCTTCTCTTTGGCAACTGCACGCATGGAGAGATTGAAGTGCTGAGACTTTCCTGTTCCCTACAGTATTGGTGCAAATCAGTTTCAGCATCAATGGCAAGACTTTGCCTGTGACGAAGGGGATTTTGTAAGAAAAAGAAACAGTGTTGATGATGCCTTGTAGGTTTGAAGGTACTTAACCTCTGCCACTGAAGGGGAGAAGGGCAGGGAGTTTCTGAAAGTCTTGCCAGCAGAACTGGAAATGAATGCCACCCCAGTGATACCAAGAATGAGGCAAATCAGTCGATTAGCTGTATATGAACCTCACCCAAAGGGAGGCATAAATGACTGGTGTTCGAATAACGAATTATTCTAGAGCCTAGATGGTGTATTTGTTGAATCCATTTCAATACACTTCTTCCCTTTGAGGGTATTTTCTAAGATATCCTAGTCATAACAGGTATGATTAGATACTAAGAGTTGAGTGCATTGCCTTATATAGATTTATATGTCGATGTGTGTCCTGGATAGAAAGGCTGCATTTTAATATGAAGTATGAGCTCTTCAGCCGAAGCCCAGAGGTCCCCATACGTCAGATCAAGTGCATGTCAGCATTGCCATTACAAGAAGATGTATGATCTCTCTTTATTTACTTATGATTATTACTGATCATCTTAACAAACAGGTTATCAATATATGAAGTACAGAGGAAGTTCATTTATATTATTCTGTCAATATCAAGGTCATTTTTATAACTAAAAAGGGTCGAGAACAGAAGACAGATGGATCATATGCGACTAAAGCTAACCGTCCAATCCATTTACATTGCTGCAAACAGCAGAGCTTTATCTGTTAACCAAAACATTACACTTCACTCTTCAAGATGATTTTTTGCTCGGATAATAAATAGCTCTAGATACATTAAGTGATTGTGTTATGTAGTTCTGTGGCAGACAGAATTTAGAGTTGATGACCCTGAGCTTCCACTCTACTACTATTTTCTCTATGGTTAGAGTGAAGATGTAACTGGTTTGCAGTTCAGAAGCACATTGTGTCAGAGGATCTCATATTTTATTTAGCCTAAAAGTCTTCTAGGCATGATCCCAGGTTTGAAGATGAACAAACTGAGTTAAAACAGATACAATTCAATACTTATGACTTCTGTTTTAATCCTTAGACTGTACACGTGGCTCAGCGCTAGACAGAGAGAGGAGAGTCCCTTCTATCTTTTCAGAATTCAGTTTTATAATGGAATTTCCCTTCAGGAAAAAGGGAGTTCAAGATAATATTTGTAAGGGTATTTTAAAAAGAAAATAATAATTAATTTAAACTGTTTTTTTTTCTCATGTGTACTGTTACCTATTTTTTTTTCTGGAAGGTGTTTCAAGAAGTGAGCAAAATACTAGACAAAAGGCTTATAGGCTTACATTATTAATTGGGACTTACTCTACTGTCAAGAATCACTATATGTTGCAACAGGGGGATGCAATGGGTGTGACTTCCTATGTAAATGTTTTGTCTCCGCTCCAGGGTCCTTAAAGATCTCATTCTCTGTAGTTGGTAAAACCTATTTGCTTCGAATAGTAATAATAAATAGATGGTTGCTAAAGGTGATGTTGGATTGCTGAAATGGAGAAAAAAAATAGGAGGAGGTTAGATGTGGCACCATATGAAAGGGAAATGCATCTCTAACTTGGATCCAAGGAACATGTGTAATGAATGAAATACGTTTTCTTTTAGCAAAACTGCCAAACTATGAAGCGCATTTCTCATGCTCATTAACACTGGACTTTAAGAACCCGATAAGAATGCAATATAAAATCAAAGAGCCCCTAAAGACTATGAGATTATATTTAATACTCTCCTATCACCAGGCCCTGAGTGCTTGGCAAGAGAAACGGTGACATTTACTAATCAGTACCCTCTCTTATTTGTCTTGGCTGAAAGTCTCAAGTCCTCAGCTTATTGAAGTTATTACAAATGCTCTCCATTAGATTCTGTTTAACTTCCTGGTATTTGCCGTTGAACTTGATCACAATATCATGGAGGAGTTATGTCTTAAAAAAGTGATACAGAAATTGCGATACCATGTATGTAAATTGCATGTTTATTTTCTTTCTTGCAGTCTTTGTTCTTAAACAGTTTCTTAATGTTTGACATTCGTTCTTCTTAACATTAACTACCCCTGACATTTTCCTGCACCTTTCTGGATGCGTAGAAGTTTGTTTCATGTGATAAGAAGGTGCTGTTTCTTACCAAAAGATGACTTAGGATGTTCCTTTCTTTTGAACACCCTTTGGAATAACCTGTAATAGTTCACCTCTGTGAACTGCATTTTGTTCTGAAAGTCGGCAAACAGGAAAAATTCCTCTGTAAAGCCATACAGGACAAGGCATGAGCAAGTGCAGAGGTGTTCCCTGCGGCAGATTACCAGAAATTTTGGGCCACGGATCCCTCCTAATTTTGAACATTTTTCATGCAGCACTGTACCACCTTTTTGTTCAGACTTTCAACTGAAAAATAAATGGTTATAAAATGGTCTGTGGAGTGCATACCACAGCTTTGCAGACTGTTACTGGTCCACAAACCACAGTTTGGCTGCTCTACAGTGTTCCCAATTGTGCTGGGGTTGCCCTTAGCAGTGAATGGTTGGTTTATTCTTTATACTCTTTTCAGCCCTTGGCTTGTCTCTTGCCAGTCAGAGTAGCGCTGTTCATCCTCCTTCACTCACCAGCCAGGAAAGGAAATTCTTCCTCTCAGGCAAGAGCTTTCCTCCCTTTCCTCGTAATTCCAGGCACATTCGTTTCAAATTCCCAAGACAGGATATTGAAAATTTCCTCAAGTTAATAGGGCTTCACAAATTTACTTACTGTAGAAAATGTAAAATTTTGGTAAATTGTCGGCCAGAAAGTGCTATAAAATCCCTGTATTTTAAAAATACGGCTAATAGAAAAAATTCTTAAGTACCGAAATGGTTTTCTGTGGGTTCCTTCTCCCTCTGGCTTTACTATGAAAGAACATCATCTCGGTGACTTAGCTATTGTGGGGTTGTTAGCTGATGTGTTTTAAAGGACTGTCCCAGCTCCTGAATGCAAAGTTTAACAACGTGCTTACAGTCATCACCAGGGTGAGCCCATGCCATGCTATTTGCAGTTTTCAAAAGCTTGTCTTGCTCATCCTCCTTGCTCTGAACTGCAAAGGAGGTTGAAGGGTTTGAATAGGCTTATTCTTTAGGAGTTTGTGCAGTGATGGGACAGCTTCCCAGTGGAAAACCAAATGGCGGTAAAGAACACAATGTAAACCTGGCAATCCCAGATTAGGTTTATGTGTATTTTATATGTATTTCTTTAATACCATGCTCATACAGTTCTTCTGTCCTCATGAACCCACATTCCTTCGAGGTCTGTTACCAACAGAGTTAATCTTGTATGCCCAAATAGCATCATAGTGCTTTTTAATCAACTCATTTGGCCTACATCAGCATATATAATTTCTGACCTTTTCCATAGCTCCACCTTGGAGGGTCTTGGGATGATCGTGTTTTAAAGGCATTCCTGGGCAAGGCTTTCCTAGCTGAGTGATGTTATATTTATGAAGATAAAAGCATCAAGTATCAAAAATGGGCATTAATCATTACAATGTTTAAGGAAGCTCAGATGAAGAGTGTCTCTTTGTGCTGGAAAGTAAAAACAGATACGCAAACTACAGGTGAAAATGTTTACACAGAAAGCATCTGGATTAAAATTAGTATTAAGCCAGCTCATTCCCTGCCAATACTCAAATAACAATTAACACCCTTAATGCTTTTTGCGCAAGCTGTTGTAGCTCATGAAGCACCGTTTGGCCATCCGCATAATGCAGAGAAGAGAACTGATAGTTCCATTGGTATTTCAGGACTTGATAGCTTTGGTGACAATAGATCCAGATTATTAATTATTCCAGTTTATTCAGTTGGGAGGCTCCATAGTCTGTTAGCAAGGGCAAAAGGTTGAGAATTTTGCCACTGATTTACCATGTAACTTCAGGCAACTCAGTCTTTGGACCTCAATTTATAGGCTTTTCAAGTAGATATTTTCCTTCCACAGAGAGTTCAGAACTTACAAAATTTACTGTTTAATTTTTTATAATTACGTAAGGATTGTTTGCAGATTAGTTCAATGGATTTTGTATGGGTTCTGTGTGCCGTTCTGAAGTTCTGTGGTATCCAGGATAATGTTCGTATTTGGTTACTGATGTATCTAGACTATGTGATAGAAGGAGTTTGCTGCAAAGCAGCAGTGAGTTTTTGATAACCTGGCTACATACTATAGAAGACTTTTATATATAATGCCAGACTTCATGGAAGAACTAGAAAAGCAACAGCTGTTGTGACAGTGGTGTCACATTTTGCACAAATCAGCTTTTTGGTTTCACTTCAAAACTGGCAAATGGTTAATAAATAAACAAACCCTTTCCTGCTTGTGCATTGGCTATTTGCAATCTACAGAGCTGTTAATGGCAGAGTTGATTAGCTCTTTACTGCTGCAGCAACAGCATTTGTCAATATAATAAGTAATGGCTTTTCATGTCTCAGGCAAATAGTAACAATGAAAAATACTTCACGTGCTTTTTTTTTTTTTTTTGTAAAATTGTCCTTGGGCACCAGGGAGTGAGAATGTTAATGTGATATTTGCTAAAGCCAAATGGAGACAGGCATAAAGTTTTAAAGAATGTCTGTATGTGTTAGAGCCAAGTGAGCCAACACGTACTAGCAGACAGTTGAAAAGAAGATGCGTTTTTTCGTACCAAAACCCCCATATCCCAACGCTAACTCTGCTGGAACTGCTACAAGGGGAGTGTCCTGAACACTTGTCAGTTCTCTGTGGAGACTGAGGTGCTGCAGCACGGTGCAAGGCGTCTGGAGGTGGGAATGTCTGCCGAATACCTGAGAGGAGTTCTGATACTCTGTGCTGGAGGGCTGCATCCCACAAGGTGCTTTGTGCTCCTGGCCTCCATCCAGAAAAGCACTTATATATGCGAACATTTCTGTTTCTATTAATTTCACTGATGCTCCTCGCTTAAATCCCTAACTGGGTCAGGGCCAGCACTCTCAGGACTTTGCAGGATAAAACTTTTAAAGGAATAATTAACGGAAATTATGAAGAACAAGATTTGTTGCTTAATAACAGTGTTCTCTTCTGAGCTGAATCGGAATAGAGGTGCAGAAAGTAGGTGAAGCGTGTGAATACTTGAGCTGCTGTCTGTGTGTTGGACAGGAGAGGTAGCTCCGTGGAAATGTGAAGTTGTGTTTTAACTGGAGCGTATGGCAGCTGGTCAAACGGTTTTACCTACTTAGAGACCATGTCCTGGAGGTGGCAGATACCGCTCAGGATTAGGATGCACGGTATCAGGTTGGTATGATTGCTGTGCTGGTATGAATGTAGCACAGCTGAGACGTTTTTTAAAGCCCGTAATGAGCTGGCTAGAAGAAAATGTTTGCTCTGCATGTCATATTGTTCACATGTGCACCAGGTGATCATGCAGACAGTATAGTCATCGCATCTCAGTCAAGCAGGGTAACTTACCTATTACCAACAGCAAATTAGGCCCAGTAGGGGCATAGCCTGTGATTTCATCTGAAGTATTAACGTGAACTTGTGCGTGAGTCCCTCAGCTAATTTAAGGCAAAGTAAGTGTTTTCAAGATCCTTTTTTTTTATGATCCGGCTGCATGGTGTTCCCTGAAGAAGAGGCAGGTTTGAGACAGTGTGGGCGGCACAACCTGGGTTCCAGAGTTGAAAGTGATGTCCCCGTAATGCTGACCTGGGCTGACCAGGGATGGGGGGTGCAAGGGGCTCTACGGAGTGGGCATAGAGCAGGGCAGCTGGGGAAGTGCGCGCTTCAAGAGCAGATACCTGGGCACTGATTTAAACACTGAAGTGCTCACTTAGCTTTAAGTCTTACTGACTTAACGGTGATGTATTGAGGTCTTACTAAAGAATCAGATGATAATGAAGAACAAGTTATTGAAAAAAGTGCCGTTATCTGCATACCAACCTCTGTGGAATTATTGGGCATTCTCTTCTGTTTCCAACTTGGAGCAGACGTGGAAATATTTCTTAAAAATCAAGATTCATGGTGATACAAGAGGGGCACGTTCTAGTCTGTCATCTTCTTCGCCGTTAGATTTTGCTGAACGCATCAAGTCATGCCTCTTTAAGTTTGGGGTTTGTTTTGTGGTTTTTTTTTAAAATGACAGCTTATCTGAGCTCACGGAATGAATGGATAACGTTACTATTTACACAAGCTCATTGTGATCTGTCTCAGTAATGTAATCAAATTAGGGTTAACTGCAGCTGGAGAATGCCAGCTTGTAAACTGTTTTTCAAAAAGAATCACATGGTGTTACTTGACATGTTTAGTATACATTCAGGAGGCTTTGCAAAAATTATAGCACATCAGTAACTAATGTAACTAAGTTGGGATTCTGTTGCCACCAGTTCACTGAATCCAGGAAATGAAATGCAGTGAAATTCATCAACAGTTGGAGGAGATACACCTCTAACCAGATTCCTAAAACACAAGTTTTTCTGACGTGGCTGCTGCTGACATGTTGTCTTTCTTTTGGCTAAAATCAACATATCAGTTGATAGAAAAAGCATATGGTGTAAATTTTGAGTACATTTAAGAACATATGTGTTAACTGCAAAAGTGCAGCCCACTGTACACATCAAGCGCTACATTTAGTCTTAAGGCATTCGCATAAGATGAAGTCCAGCCTGAGCTAAAATTACCCAACAAGTAGATTTTCAAAGTATCTTTTGTTATTCTTATTAATAAACATCGCATCTGGTACTTACTTTCCTGCTTTCTCCCTTTCCCATTCAGTTAGGAGGTACTATTTACATCACAGTATTGCTGTCAAGTTCTCCTTTTGCTGCAGAGAGCGATCTCACAGGACAGTCTTTGCCCCTCAGAGCTTACAGTATGCAAACGTACCTGATCTGGCTGTTAAATTTCCATCTGTCCAGAAGGGTGTTGTCAGACAGTTTTCATTCCAAGCTGGGAATGCAGAAGAATTTTGAAATTTCCTCCACAGCCTGGGAAGGTTTCTGCAGGCTTTGCCAGAGCCCTGGCAATGGTTTTGGTTTCTGTCCTCTGCCCCTACACACAATACACACCACACCCTGCTGAATACCAAGACCATTTTAACGTCAAGCTGTCAGCCTGTTCTACTGACATGGGCAAATAGGAAATTTAGGCACATTCAGGTGATGGGCCATGTCCAAGCTAATGCAGAGAGTCTGTGGCAGAACTTAGTCCCATACTGTTGCATTTTGGACATAATCATCTTTCTTTCTTGAAGTCCAGTGTAAAGGAAGGATGGAAAATACCATCTAAAAAGAGTTCCTAATCTCCCACTACTGCTACAATACCTTTTCCCACAAGTAAACGTTCTGATAGTTTGAGTGTGGTAATGGTTCCATCAAAACTAAAATCCATCATGAAATCGGGGTTTGTTTCCCCAGAAGTTCTGTAATAGAAGGAAACTGAAAAAATATTTCACCTTGTCAAAAATCAGCCTGTTTGAAATATTCTGAATGAACAGTTAGATAAACAGCCACTGATGCTTTTCTGTAGAAGTACCATTTTTGAATATGTATGAAATACTTTTTACAGGAATTCTGTTCTCTAAGAATTTTGAAATTTGGGATCTGCGATGAATTGAAGGGGAAAAAAAAATAAATACGGTTTGAGAAACAGAACTTGCCCCTTGAGCGCAGATCTATCCAAACCAACAAAAGGAAGCTTGTGTTGGCATTTAGATTCAGACTCAGGAATTCCTGACTCTTAAGCCTGTTTATATAGGACTATACCACAGCCCAATTTGCACTTCATTTTGATTTTTTTCCCCTTCTACGTTTATGGTCATGTTGAACGGGTGGATTATGCACTCTGAATGCACATACTTAACCAATTGTATTTAAAGATTTTTTGCATATAATAATTATAGTTAAGTGTCTTCATTTGGAAGCAGCAGTGTTCCATGAAGGCTTTTCAGTCATTTAGCATAGGGATATTTGTATTACAGCTCTGAAAGTTTCATGGCCTAATTCTCAAAAGGCTTTTGAGGGTCGCCAGTTCCCAGTGAAAGTAATGGGAGCTGTGAGGGCTCTGCACTTGAGAACAGTCAGCAATTCCCCAGCAACTTGGTGACACGTGCTTCTAACGGGGCACGATAGATATTTCACTTTCAGTAATTCCGGGTGAGATTTCAGCATGTCTATGTGCACACACAAGTGCCAGGAACACACGGATTTTTATTGCTCTGGTATTCACCTCTTTGGCCCTATTTGCTTTCAGCTACTTTCTAAACCGCAATTTCAGTATCTATTAGAGCTGTTGTAAAATACAGAATGGTTTAGGATTCTTACTATTTAAAAAATGACGCGTTGTTATTACAGCTGAGCTTGGAGATACTTGCCAACATTTTTGAAATTTGTAAATTGGTCAATCCCACCCGGGCATGGCCAAAGGGGTCCGAGAACTTTGTGCTAAACCCTCAGCTGCCTCCTTGGCCCTTTTTTCTTTTTTTTTTTTTTTTTGCCCCCTTGGCCTTTTTTTCTTTTTTTTTTTTTTTTTTTTTTTAAGTAAGGTTCCTTCGCAATGTGCAGCCATTCTCATTTTATCTTGGGTTTCCTTGCATTTTGATCTCTGTTCCTTGGAGCTTTTTTCTGCTCTTCTTTGGTAGCCAAAATACATTGCCTGGGCCTGGAAGTCCCGAGTACCTTGACCCCACCCTAGCACTTGAGCGTACGTTTAACCTTAGACATCTGAGATCCCACTGAGGTCAGTGAAACGACTTAAATACTTGGAGTCCGGCTGCTCAATCAAGTCCTTGTAGAGTATGTTTATCCTGATGGGGCTATCCAGTGTGATACAAAGTTTAGGTCCTTGACCTCCTTGAATGCCTGCTGACATTCATCATAGATCATAGATCTAATCTCAGGTAGAACACAGCAGCGTTTTAATGACTTGTACCACCACACCTCTGTTGGAGGAGGAATTAAAGAGCTTCCCGCGCAGCTGCTGGAAGCGCCGAGGTACGGAAGCATCCCACGCCCCCGACCCCACCGTCAGTCCCTGCCGTTGGGATACAGCTCCTGGTGTGCTGTGAAGTTCTTGGCTGAGCACCTGGCTACAGGAGGGGAGAGCGTTCGTGTTTGTGAGGTGAAAGATGCCTCCAGCGTCACACGGGGATGCTGGGAGCGCAGCTGTCATCGGGCCTGACCCTGTCACCGTTCCTCTGACTTGGCCTGGCGGCAGGGCGAGCCGTGGCGCTGGCAGCTGGCTTTGGTCGCCGCGCCGCAGGCACTCGCTTTTGGAGAGCCCACAGGTCTCCATCCTCTTAGTGCCCGTATTCTACATCACCTGCCATTTGGAAAAGAAACACGTTCTCGCCAAATCTACAGAAATTATTTATAGAAGCTACAGAAAACCTTGAAATGTGTGGGAGAATATAATAGTAGTTCTGGTACAAGCCTTCCATCTAACTTCCGAAACATCTGTGTCGCTCTGTTGCAGTTGAGAGTTTTGGCCTTTGCAAAAGAAAAAAAAAAAAAGTATTATTTTATAACATTCTTAGTTGCAATTCAACTTATTTTTTTTTCTATTTTGTTTTTTTCTTAGCAAATACTGACTGATCCTGAGGTGGCCTCCCAAGAGGGCAATATAAAAAAGGTAGTGTATGGATCAATCTTATGCAAGTTGTTTTACTGTCTGACTTTGAAATACACCTAGACACTTTTTTCCCTTCTTACTTTTGAACAAAGGTGTGTATTGCAAAAGTGTCGTAAAAGTTTTCCAATATTTGCTGTTGCTTTTTTGTATTAAGTATTGTGGTTCTATTGGCATATTTTTCTGTCTTTGTGTAATTCCAGTATTTATGAAAAAGAAAATAATAGTTTGAAGTGTTCCTTGATTCAGCTACAATATAAACAGCTACCAGTCCAAATCGAAAAACCTCAATTTACCTCTTTTCCAGTAAAAGAAAATGTTGGTCCTTTGTTAAAAGTGCTAAATTTTTAGAGGTCACTTCACCATGTAAATGTGGCTTATGTGAAGTCCAAGGGAAAAGGAATAGATATATGAAAGGATAAAATTTAACTCACATGATGTATTACCGGTGCTTTTCATCACATTGTGGTGCTTAAACTATAATACTGACCAGAGAAAAATGTGTTCCAAATACAGCCCAGCTGTATAAATGTCTTCATAGTAGCTGTGAGGCAGCCTCAATGCTACATATTTCAGTAGCCAGTCTACTATTTTGGTTGGGGTTATTCTCAGTGACACTAAAATGACATTCTTTCCATGGCTATCTTTTGGTTAACGGCTTTACTAAAGTAAAGTGTTACAAGTCATATTTGATTATAGCCTCTCTAGATGGCTAGAGGTGGTATGTCCTTGTTGAAATAATGAGCTAGCCGTAATTCTTTTCATATGCAATTGTCTTATAATGGGTATTCACAGTCCTATTCATAAAATATGAGTTTTTGAAAGTGGAAAATATTTTAAATTGGAACTTGCAACAACTGCCATTTTTATTCACCATGTAGGCGAGCTTCAATACCGTTTCTTAACTCTGAAAGCTAAAAGGAAACACTTGTTTCACTCTGCCAAACAAAGTGAAATATAATACTTGTCAGGCTCCAAAGTTTGGGAAAAGATATTTAGACACATGTCCGGTATGGACCGTTCTATTCTTACCATGTCGAGAAAAATAAGCTTTTATTTTAGAAAGCCAGGCTACCGATATGAAACGTCCTTTGACCATCCAGTGACCTTGCAAAGGACCTATCGCAATACTGCTGAACTTTTTACCTTGTTCATCTCCATAACTCATTTGGTGTTTGTCTCTGCCTCTGTGGGATCCTTTTGTCTGAACAGACATGGTGACAAGGTGGCAGGTTCTTATTATCACAACGTACTTATCACAAGGATGGAGTAAATTCTCCATGGCTCAGGACTGCTCAGATATTTCTTTCTCAGTCTTTACAATATCACGAATAAATTCTACATCCCTACCTCGCAGAATCTACATTACCCTAAAGAGAGCAGGCTTTGCATGAAACGAGGGTAGAAGGAAACGTTAGACTGGCAGCTTTACATGTTCAATACGTGATTTTGTATTTAAACTTCATTACTTGTATTTCAAAGAAGAATGTTGCAAAAACTACAGGCCTTTGAAAAATACTGTGTCCTTAAATGTTTTCCTGTACAGCAGGTATAAAACTGGACAATTATGATATTTGACAAGGGGGGAAGGACTGGCCTTCCACTTCTGTCTTTTAAATGCATTGTAGAGGAGCACTAGTGGGAGTTTATGAGGTGATAAATTTATTGAAGGATGGGCAGTAGGGTTTTACAGCTAGGGTAAAAAAGGTCAAAGCAGTAAGGTAAAGAGTTCAAGTCTAAACTTTATGGCTTGTGAAAAGACTACTGCTAGACAGCTCTTCAGTCGGAAGAAAATGAAAAATCAAGAATGAAAAATCATTCTGTACAATTTTTGTAGTATCTTAAAATTGTTTGTAAGTAGTACTCCAGCATTTTGCTCCAGTGGTACAAACCCCTCTTGGGAGAAGACTTCCTTTTCCAACCTCTCTAAATCATTCGGTTGTCATATCCCTGAAGACACAATAGTTGAGATTTGACTTCAATTTATTCCTATTCCTTCAGAGATAAGTTGGTGGTGAGAAGGTGACTGAAGACAAATGTAACTGTAGTGGGTGGGCTGATTTAAACTAGGAGAGAAGGAAGTCAGAGGCAAACAGAGGGACCGTAATTTTCAGTGGGTCATTTGACTGACTGCTGTATCACAGGTTCAGAATTGGCTAGTAACAAGGACTAGAAGGAGGAAAAAATCTCTAGAATGCAGAGAAAAACTGTAAAAACAGTAAAAAAATAGAGCAGGGAAGGGAAGCGTGATAGCAGTGAGAGGTATAGGAAGATGCACAGGAAGCAATCTCTGCTTAAAAATTGACCCCAGTATTATTTTTGCTGTTAAGCTGCCAGAAAAAAAAAAACGCTCTCTTGCGTAACTTTTCATAAACTGAAAGGCAGTGAAAAGTCTGAAGATGCAGCATAGCAGACACTACCCTATTGTATAATAAAGCCGGCCCTTTTTTGGCTTGGAGCAAAATAAGAAGTATTTTCCCACTATGTCCAGTATTTTTCAGTTTGTATTACTGTTATTTCTGCGGGGACCACTAACACCAGAAAGCTGATTTGTTTGTTAGTGGTTGTCTCACAAGAATTAAGATTTCTAGCAATATTATTAAAGGGCCTGTATCCAGGATCATTTTTCTGTATCTGGAAATGTGCTGTGCCATAGACTAAAACACGGTGTACTCCTACCAAGTTTTTCTTTCATCTGCTTTGCTTGCTGATATTTAGTTTAACTTGCACAAATACACATCAGCTCCTCATCCTGTTTGTTTAATTGCAAATAATCGATTGTGAAAGTAATGCTAAAATAGGAGATTCACTTTTTTTTAGTGGACTGAATGCATACATTCAGAGATGTGCACAAATACGTAAGTTATACCTGTGGGTATATTGTCCCGTATTCCCAAGCGTCTTTTTTTCCAACCCATCTTCCTGCAGTCTGTTTATTTTGCTTAGAGAGTGGCTCACATGTTCTCTTGCTCTGAATTTTCTAAGCTTCTCCACTGCATTTAATACGTTGAAAAAATGGCTTGTTATCATTATCTTCATTGTCATTTTGATTTAACTTTGAGAGGGAGATGAAAGATTTAGACTTCCTCCGGCAGGAAACAAGGCCAGTGTCCATTACAAGACACCTTTTTTCCCAAGGAGCAATGCTAGGTGTATTTATCTCTCCTCTAAAAGTCACTTTGGATGATGGTTTGAGAATCATATTGAAGGAGGCTCTGTGTATAGAGCTCCTAGCCAGCCTCCTCTGGATGGGCTGTTTTTCTGACTGTGGTGACAAGAGACCTCAGGGACTTCTTTCTTCAGTAGACTCTCTATTTAGTTTCTGTTTACTTAGAGGGAATAGCCTGAGGGGCTACTGGAGAGAAAACATCTGTGGGAGATAATCTATAGAGTTATCTATCTATCACTCTTGTCGACCCTGTCTCCCTTGAGAGCAAGCTGAGAGACTTGTAATAAAAAGGCATCGCTGAAGAGGCTTTAGGGACAAATAAAGAGACATGTTAAGGGCCAGCTGAAAAAGGATAGAAGACATTATTAAAGCTCAATAGCCGTCTTATCAAAATCCAATAGGATAGGCATTTGGCAAAAGGCTTTAAATTTATTCTTTGACTTTCTCGAGAGCTTGAATTTATCCATTAACAAGAATGTACTACACAGGGAGCGGGAGATGCTATCAGCTTCAAAAGAGTTGGATTCAATCTGGTATTGTACAGAACACAACAACAAAAACTGAAGACAAAACCAATTTTTTTCCCTACTTCGGCTGACTTCATACCTACGTTGCAAAATACTAGAAGCTGGTAATATAATGCTGATGACACTATAAACTAAAAGTAGTTTATGCAGCACAGTAATTTATTCTCTACTCCCAAATTGCATAGTTTTTTTTAAAAATAAAGTTACTGTTGGAAAACTGGGTGAGATTAGAAATCTCGACCTCTTAGAAAGCGTCGAGTAGTAAACAAGAAACCTAGGGAGATGGAAAGCATTTATTCCTAAAACAAAAGTAAAAACCAACTAATGTTTTGTTACTGCAGATGCGAAGCGGGATAGGGCCATAAATCTCTCTAGGTTTATTATTATATACAAAATGCTACAGGTCACAGGAACCATCTGATACTTCAGAAACACATTGTTCACACAAGATGATTGATTGATAATTATGATAATTTGCAAAATGATTATTTGGGTATTATAACCATAGTTTGTCCCACTGGATTGCTGTGAAGACATTTTCTATATCATGGGCCGTCAGAAATGGCCTCTGGCAACAAGGGATATGGAAAGGTCTGGTCGGTCTCTCCCAGTGGGATCTGTAGGACTGATGAATGATGACCCAGAGGAGTAAGAAATCAGACTTCAATAAGCAGTCAGGAAGGTAGTTAGAGAAGAGCAAGGGAACTGTTAACTGTCTTTTGTGGAGCAATTACTAGCTGGGCCATACGCCCTCAGGCCTAAGCACAGTCTGTCATAATATTATACATGCAGAGAGAGATTGACTTCGAGATTTTAACTTGAGCTGTTTAAAGTTCCTGGATTTGCAGCACTTGGCACAAAATACATTTGCATTTCTGCATTTAATACATATTATGAAGATATTTCTTATCTGTAGCTAATAAAAGGTGTCCTAAAACTGTTAATAAAGATTTAAAATCAAAATTTCAGTGATACTTATTCATCTTGCAGTTCTGTATAGTGAAGAATCAAACCCCCAGTTTTAGTGGTTTTAAAACAGTCTTCATACTTCCTAAGAATTTACGCTATTAACCAGACTGAATTATTTTTAGAATATCACCTGCTTTTGTGTGCTTAAATTTGGCTTAAAAAAGGAGAGCGTGTTCTTATAAAATATACCAGACTATTGCAAGCTCGAAGGCAGTGACCAAAACCGGAGGTTAATGATGCTTCACAAAACCCTGTGAGATTGTGTAACAATACCCAGTTATCATAGTTAAAGTCCAGTTTCAACATGATCACTGCCTTGCAGTTACTATTTCAGAAAGAGCTTTAATTTGCTTGTTTTATAGGTTGTATCTTTATGAAGTAAAGGTATGTTTAGCTGCCGCAAACAGAGGCAGCTTTGAGTTGATTTTTATAATCTTTTCTTGAATAGGCTTGCGTCATTCCAATAAGCCCTGGACAAAAGAGTGGACAGTTGTCTGAGAGTCTTTTTTATAACATTTCTCTCTTTCCATTGTTAGAGAGCTGCTAATAAAAGAACCAGGAGTCCATTAATTCAGTGAATGAACATATAGTAAAGTCAGTTCCCTCTTGAGAACAATAATGTTGCGGTCAGCTTAGGTTTCCATGGAAACTAAGTACTTCTAAGAAGTTTGCATCCTTGATTTTGCTGAAATGAAGCATGTGAAGTGAAAAAAAGGTGTAAGGCTGGCACAGAGAAGTCGGCGAAGAAAGTGATGGTTACATTATTTTGCAGGAATAACATTGTACGTTTAATTTCTGTGATGCAGATGTTTGGGCTTGATTGTATAGTGTGCGTGTGTGTATGACAAATGATTCCATAAAGAGGTCTCTGGGGGTTTTGAACCCATAAATCAGGCCAAGTTAAGATGACTAGGAGTGGTTAAGTTTGCTCTCTCCATATCTCCAGTACATTCAAGTCAACTATAGCCACATGCATCACAACAAGATGTAAACAGTGTGCCTCAGCACAGGGCTCTGTTTCCAGTAGTTTCCATAGTACAGGTGATCAGGGTGGTTAATGGCAATTTACCATGTTCTCTGTTGGCACGTTAATGCAAAGTATGGATATGGTGTGAAGGCCTCATACAATTTTAAATTAAGACCTTTTTGTAAATTAAGTTGGTCCTTTTCCTGCCTTCCGCTCTAGGCGAGTTCATACTTAAATCACTACAGCCACCAGTGTAAACCAAAGAGCAATGACGTTGATTTGTTCTTTTAGCACTAATTTATAACCTGGTGTCTTACTTTCTTGAATAAGTGAATTGCTGTAGCGGAGAGGGAAGTGTCCGAAATGTATTGCTGAGCTATTTATACATTTTTCCAAATGACATGCATCTCTGTTGAACAGTAGCTCTTAAGATAAAAGTGTCCGTTTAAGTTCAGGCATAGACAGTTATGAGAGGTCACCTTGTCTTCATATAATGCATCTCAAACATAAACGCACAGACTTTATGGTGGCCTCAAGTTATGAACAAAACCAGCTACGCTTGTTTGGAAGTGAGAAGGCAGGAGGCTGTTCCCTTGACAAAACAAACCAACCCACTCACGTTGGTTTGAATTGGTGATCTGCTGCATCTCTGAGTAGGAAGTGTTGAGTAGGAGAGTCAAGTCCGAATTGCTGTCTTGTTTAACCCCTGTGCCCGACCAGTGATCTGCTTGAGGGGGAAAAAAGCCAAACCCGCTCCACTAGTAATTTATGGTAAGTGTCAGAGTCATATTTCAGCATCAGCACAACCTCATCTCATTAGGGCAGAAATGGTAATTCATTAGCTAGCTGGTCAAGTAATTAATTCTGTTCCTCTTTTTTGTAAGTGGTTCAAAATATCTTACATTCTGTTGATGAGTATTCATAGGGATAGCATGGTCAACTATCTTTCGGCCTCACGTTATTTACCTTTCTCGGTCGTGCTCTGCGGTTGGCTAACTCATCTGGAGAACTGCATTTTCCGAAGCTGGCTGCGTGGCTGGCAAGGTCAGGCAGTTCTGCAGAACAATGCGAATAAAGGAGACTTGTTAAGACATTTTGGCCGTGGGATCGGTTATGCTAAAGATGTACGCAAACTTAAGATTTATAAACTTTTTTATAGCTAAGAGCTTCCTAAGTTGCGTGAAACCCACATATCTTTACTTTGTGTTTGTGAAAATGGTCACGAGCACGCATTAACAGTTTTAACACTTTTCTCACATCCTGCTTATCTCTACATGTATATATAATTAATGGTTCCTTGTTGAAAAAACACATGTAATATCATATGTGAAATTAAAAATACTCTACGTAAGTGTTTATTCATTTGAATCAAGATACATTTTTAATTGTTTGCATACCTTTGAGCACATACTCTTTTTTCTGCTAACAAAATGAACTGCAAACTGAAAGGCTGGCATTTATGTACCGCCTGTAAGACGATTACTAGTGAAATAATATTCTGGATGATTAGGGAGGCATTACAGCCTCTACTCAGTTTAAAAATGCCAGAATGCCCCAGAGATCCCCATGAATCTGCTGCCAGCCGGCCCCTGTCAGAGCTGAAGGCAGCACTGTCTGGAGCCCAAAATCAACTTCAGGAAGGTCATGTGAAAGAAAATCCTCAGTCATCAGGAAGCCCTTGGCCTCGTGGCCTTTCTGACATTTTCTGACAAACCTTAAATCACCAGAGTAGACAAAACATCACAAATTTTGGAATGATAGCCTCTGGGATTTCAAAACTGTATGTTAACTTCGAAGGTAACCCCCACCTCTGTCCGCTCTGCAGTTCCTCCTTGGATGCAGAGGGCGAGTGTGCCAGGAGGTATTCCTGGAATTACGTCTGGATTCAGAACCACACGTGGGATGGACTGGGAGCACGAGAAGGCTGTAACAGATACTGCAGCGAAGGAGGGAGCTGCAGGCACGCGTGCGTGCGTGTGTGTGTTGCCACCAGTTTTTTACGCAGTACTGGGAATATACATCAGTGTTGTAAGAATAGATTGCACTGAGTAGGACAGGTTTCTGTTCCAGAGTGAAATTTGGAATCAGGATTTATTGTATACGTTACATACATTATAGAAGCCAGATGGTTCTATTAATATAATCTGTGATCTTGAGGTGATTGCAGTATTCGGTTAATCACATTGTGCAGCTATTAAAGAGAATATATATCAGGTAGGAGGCCTATTAGAGCTCACTAGCTAAAAAGAAAAACCTGGACAGTAATTGGGGAGGAAAGAAAAGGGGGAGGTGGTGGGGGATAGCAGGGAGAGTGACTTGAAGTTGGCTCCTAGCACCTATGGTGCTGCTTTAAAAAGGAAAAAAGCCAAAAGCAGGGAAGTGGATGCCAGTGACCTATAATTAAATATTTTTATCATGACAAAACAAAAAATGCTTTTGTTCTCCCCCACCTATTTTGCTCTAGAAATATATCAAGGGTTTACCAAGCAGTAAAGATATGACTGTTGTCCCATGCACGTTCCAGGAGTGCAGTATATTTTGATGATGCCAGTTAGATGGAGTTTTAGATTAGATGAGGTTTTATGAGATTATAAACTATGTGTTCTGAAAAAAACCCAAATTTATTTTTCATAGGGCAGTTTTGAGAGAAAAATAATTACTAGAAGCCAACTATTCAGTGATGTTCAGTAGTACCTTCCAGCTTTACCCATGGAAATTTCAGCATTCAATAGCAGCACTTCATCAGCAAATTAAGTTCATTCTCTTTGCTCTTTGTAGTAATACAGTAGTTGCATGAGTGAGTGCTGTATGCTCAAACCTGCAATGCAAAACCAGAGTTATTTGAGGGTAATGAGAAAATTTTGGCTCCACATCTTAATGATTGTCCTCAGATTTTTTTTACTCAATATGGATGTTTCTTTTCACAACATCGCGAGCTTTCAAAGCTTTATTTCATTTTGAGTTGGGCCAAAAATATTTCACTTTAACCTAATTGAGTTATACTTTCAGATTATTTCCTTTAACTTCCGATAAATTTTAATTTCTGTGAGTACTTTGATTTAATCAAATTGTAACTTTTCAACAAAGTAGTTTTGGGTTGGGAAATGTACAATCAATTCTAGTCTTAGCTTTAATTTATATCTACAGGAGCAGTGAGCATTTATGTAGTATTTAAACTGACGAGGACGTGCCAAGTTCAGAGTCCAAAATCCCCCACATGCTAATTCAGAGACATAGGAGCTTGCAGGGCTGATTTTGTCCTTCCCAAGGAGGCGATAAAGCAGCAGTTGAGGAAATTGCAACGTGTCCAAGATCTGACGCTGGCATCATTCATTTTCAGACCTACCAATTCAGTCAGTGTTAGTCCATGCTTGCTGGGGTAGTAATCCGTTCTGCCCTGGGCTGTGAGCTACAGCTGACGACCTAGATTGCGTAGCATCCGGAAAAATAGGATGTAGCCTCTACTTGCATGGATTGACTTCTGATTTTATGTTCAGCAGGTTCAGTGTAAGATTCAAGGGATCTACGGCTTTGGTCGTGCTAAAATTGGCAGATCTGAGTATTCCTTCATGTGCGTGGGTATTTCTCAGAGTAATAGTGAGAAGAGGTACAAAGTCTGAAAAAAACTAATGCTAATTACCTCAAAGTTGTTCAAGATGACCTACGAGTTACTTATTTGATTGCAACCTGGAAGTCAGATATGTATTTTATTTTTCTTCTCCCAGCTAGCTGATCAGCAGTTTCTAAATTTAGCAGCTCATTACAGGATTTGTCACCAGTAAGAACGGAGCGGGGCTGACGTGAGCCCCTGCGCAAAGGCTGAGCAGCTGGCGATAACCGCTCAGGTCCTCTAGAACCTCGCTGAGGCCCACAGGGCTTTGCCCACACGCGGACAAGGGGCGCGCCGTCGCCTGCAAAGCTTCGCAACCCCGCACACTGTCCTTGTGATTGTTAGCAGCGCTCCGCAGTTTGTAATTCTTGATCTTGTTGCCTTTGCTTTTACCTTTATTGAATTAGCAGCAACTTCTTTCTGACAGACACATAACCCTAAAGATAAGATAATGGAAAAAATAGCGTGAAATGTGAACTTTATGCTTCCATCTTCAGTTATGACTTGAGTAACTTTCACTGAATTTCTAGCTTTAGCTTGATGTTAAGTGTTGAAAATCCCCTGATTAAATTTCCTGAGCCGAGAAGAACGAACATTATCTCTCTCTCAATGCTGCAGAGGGGTTTTTTGTGACAGTTTCTGTCCAGTTGGGCAGCTGTAGGGGTTTGAAGTCTGGTTACTTTTCTTTGAAATTTACAGTTCTGCATGTACTATTTGACCAGCTGTTAATGCACACAGAAAGGAGGCACATAAAAAAAATATAATAATGATGACAATAATAGTAGTAGAAGTAGAGGAACCTAAATTAAGTGCTTAAATCCTTACTTGGCTACCCAAGTGATTGACTTTTTTTTTCTGGTTTGTTTTTTTTCCCCCCTCATTTTAAAATACAATACAGAGGTATAGAAAAGAAGTATAGAAAGCTGTGGAATAGATTATAAACTAGTTTATAAACTTTGGAGTAAGACACTTTCCTCATGCTTCTATTTAGGCTTAATGTGTCCTACAAGTAACAAATTAAGAAATCTTCTGTCATATCGAGGCATCCTATCTCCTAATCTTCAAGAGTTAGCTGATTATTTTAAGGGTTTGTTGCAATGAATGCTGGCCTCAGAGAAGAGTGAGGTTAGCTTGCTACTGAGCATTTTTACGGATCATTAATAATTACTGGAGAGAGAGTTATGTGTATCTGCTGTCAGAACATTTTAGACCCTGGTTGGTGCAATAATTCCTTCTGTTCCAGAAGAATAAAACACAAGTCCTAAAGGAATTGTTTCTCTTAATTTCCACTGGAATTTCAGTCTTAAGCTTCGGCTTGCATCACCCAGAAGACGACTAGTTGTTCCTTAGATGCAGTCTGGTGGGAACTCTGGAAGTTTACATAAATGCTATTGCATCAAGGTAGTTACCCCCAGAAATAGCTTGGGGATACGTGCTGAGTTATACTGGCAAATTCAAGTAGTCTCTTACTCAGCTACTGCTTCCTTGAAAGGGAGATTAATAATTTTGTCATGGGAATCTTAAAAAAGGTGAACCCTGAAAAACTTGTGGAAAGAGTTCAGATGTGATGTGGCCCAGGTTGCCATGTAAATCTATACACTAAGAAAAACACTGTCAATCTTCTGAGACGCTCAGCTCTACTTCAGTCTGTCTTGAGTTATAATGGTCATTATTCTGACATAATTCCTTTTCTGTTAGCTCATATGCTTAATATGGGTGGTGGTTTCTTTTTCACCTTGATTCCTGTTAGGAACAGAGGTTTGGAGCAATCCTGTTGGGTTATTTTGTTTAATTTCCTATGATTGCATGCAGTAAGGAGGTACAATCTTTCATAAGTCGATTGTGCCCCCCCTTAAGTAAGATAATTTCTTTCAGGCTTTTTGTCCTCTGATGACTAGAACATGTCTTTTAAGTTCCAACGTAAATTTATTCCTGGCAGTTTATATTTGCTGGTCCTTTTGCCAATAAAAACTTCTAATTTGAATGGTATCCCATCTTCCATTCCAGTTTTGATGTTCACCATATGCTTATTTGTTCTTTGCTTTGATAGGCTTACTGCAGACAGCATTGTATCTTCTGCTAAGCAAACCTCAGTTTATCTGTACCGCCCTTGGTAAAAACTGGGCAACACTGGTGTACGGAAATGTTAGGCTTTAAGATCATACTCATTTTTCCAAGGCATTGTTGTATTGGTCGATGTGTCTGCAGTAGCGGCCTCCAGCAAAAACCCATCCTCATCCTGTGGCTGGGATGACTTTAGGCAAAGGACCTCACTACTTTGTGCCCAGATTGCTATTCGCACAGCTGTATGATGAATTTTGCTTTTTAAAGTTACTTAAATCCAAGAAAAGAAGTCATAATATTAAGAAGTAGACATTTTTATTATTATTATCCAGATAACAAGATTTTCTCAGAGTAATGAAGTCAGAAAAACAAGGTTTATTATTTAATCCTGGTATATGTGTATGTTATTTCTGAACCTAGACCAAGGCTTTAGCCATTTGCTATATGAATGTTTGTGTTCTTGTGACTTAAAAGTGTCACACAGACGGAGGCTAGTAAAATGACCATGACCGTGAAAGCAGATTATTCTGAGACGATTTTAAATGGCCCTTTTTGCTGTATGACAGGAAGGTTGGCAAACAAGTCGCTGATGAATGTCAGAGTTTGCAGTCTGTTTGGTTTGGAAACTTGCTCAGAAGTTTGGATGCATCTCTGAAATTCATCAGAACCCCTTTGGTCTGAAAAACGTTGATGAAAACCTTGCACATGACTTTTTTTTAAACTTAATTTCTTCTAATTCCTCCCACTAACTGGGCTGGAAATACCAAAGAAATAGGTTTCCTTGTTGTATTTTCTCTGTTCTGTTTGCAATGCCAGCCGAAGCCTTAAAGTGCTAGCAGCTTACGTACATAAATAACGAGAAAAGACGCTAATGGATTTTTTTCTTTTTCACTGAAAGTTCAGAAGTGCCTTAGAGCTGGACAAGGCTTTGAGTGTGTGTTTTCCTTTTTGCAGAGGTTTAGTAGAATTAAAGAGCAAGGACTTTTTCTTTTAGTATGTCTAAATGGATTGTTCCATAACAAAGGAGAACCACGAACGTAGATATGGTTGGCATAATAAGCAGATTTTAGAAGAGGACTAGATAGTAAGTGAATGGTAAATACCACGAATAACAAACTCGTATGCCAGTGATTTATTCCAAAACGGGACGGATAACCAAAAAATGCCTGATTGCAACACTGGTAGATTTGGCCCCCGCCTCACATTGCCTTCAGATGGATGCAGTCCTGCGCAGATCTGTTTGAATGACTGGAAACAATTGCTTTTACTGTGGTAATATTATGCCAGAGGAAAACCCTTCACATTTTTAGGCTTTGAAGAGGAAGAATATATTTTTCAGATCGTGGTTAAATTAATATTTAGTGTCAATCAGAAAATGTGCTGAACTCTCTTTGGGTAGGAAGAAAAATTCTGTTGATCTCATTCACCGTGTCATCCTGTATCTCTGCTTGTTCTGTTAGTCTCGTGCTCTTTGTACTCTCTTTCTATGATGCTTAAATAATGTCAAGCACTGAGTTATAATAGCCATGTGTTTGGTTACTATCTTTCCCATTTGTGAATAACCATACCGCTCTCTCTGTATTTATACAGCCATGATTTACCTTTGTTAGTAGCCCTTCTTCCGCCAGTTTGTTTTCACTCATGTAAAACAGTTCACCTGCATTTACTGTGCTTACACAGTGCTCCCCCTTTTCGTGCTAACACAGCACATCAAATATTTATTTGATTTTTCTTTAAATATCTACCTAAATGAATAACCATTTCCTTAAAAAAAAGAGAAAAAAAAAAAAAACCTGCTGAGCTTCTTAAGTCACGGGTCACAACTGCGAAGCCAATATGGTGGCAGAGGGAAACCCTCTTTAAAAGAAACAGAAATACTTTAAATAAATAAATTCAGTCTGATTGTGCTTCTACTGGAAAATTTCATTAAGATAAACAGGTGTCATTCTGTAAAATAAACAGCTGAAGCTAAAATTCATATTCTGCATTAACCTAAAGGGTGATCATCTGTATTACACATCCATCAGAATAAGATGAGAAGAAGCCAGCCTTCTAGCAAGAAAAATTTGGGTTAGAAGTTAAGAAAAATGAAATAGTAGAATAGTTTAGTACCTGAGTAGACCTCTAGGGAGGAGATAAAATATCTGCCACTGAAGGCTCTTAAGAGGTTTAGACAAATACCTGCCAGGCTGGACCAGATACACACAATCCTGCATTAGAGTAAGGGATAGCCTAGATGACTTCCTGAGATCCTTTCCAGCCTCACAGTTTTTTATGGTGCTTATAAGTTTATCTTGTTAATCAGTGTGGAAGCAAGCCGTGGAGTGAACGATGCAGGGAGACTGAACCTGTCCTTTCATTCTCTAGGTAGGCTGCATGTGCAGGCTGAAGCATACTGAAAAATGTGAGATGGGGGCAGTGAATGCTTTTCTTCTTATTTTAGACTTTTTTGCTTTTCTTTAATGGTGCCTGGTAAGTTCTGTGCTCTTTGTTTTCAGTATTCCTTATCAAGCCAAACATTTGTTTCCATTGTCAAGTGGATTTGGTGCTCAGGAGAGCTGGCAGGTTAAGAGAAAGTTGACCTGAAGGGCTGAAAGTTACCTCCTAAACTCCTGTGTAGTTGAGTTTCCTAGTACAGAAGCTAGTTGATCCAGATTCTAAAAACATGTATTATACACACCTGAATAACAGAAAACCAGAGAAAAAGAAAAGAAGGAAGAAGAAAAGGCAAAAAAAAAGCCCCAGTATTTGCAACTGTAAGCCAGAGTTCTGAATTAATATAATAAGGAAAAACAAGGATGATAGAATATGGGATAACTGATGCAATACAGGATAGCAAATTAGTGCTGAAAAGCATTATGCTTTTATAAAGAAGATTTAAGGTGTCAAAATATTTTTCTGTTTCAACATGGAAGTTATTTGTCCTTGGGGCTGACATTGCTTAGTTTCTATGTATCGTTGCAATGGGTGGAAACATCCTTTAACTGCCAGACAGCACTTACCGATAAGCCAGCCAATTAATAATGTTGATTTGAAAAGCCCAAGAATAGGTGAGAAAGCAAAGTCCTTCGGTAAGTCATATTTGCACAGTATTAAGAGTCCCCTTTTACCTGATCTAGTAAACATGGTATTAGGAACTCTGTGCTATTGAAAAGTTGAGAGACTATAATGATATGTGTAACTGATAATTGCCACTCCTAACTATTCAGCACCCACTTATCATGCCTTTCGTGCATACATACCTTCGAAATAGACAGCTTATGGCATATGTATTTCTCTTTCCTAAATACTGATGGGATGATTTTTTTTCCTGATACATTGACCTGTTTTATCAAAGAAGTAAATGTAGAAGAGGAATCAGCATTTCCTTCAAAGTTGGTGGCCCTCAAATTGTAGACTTTGCGTTAGGTCTGGATATGCAAACAACAACCCTCTGTTTGCTCAGCTGATGCCATAGTCTTCTCTTACCGCGTAGTTGTATCCACTCAAAAGACAAGATGAATACAGTTTCTGATGAAAACAAAAAGTGATCTAAATCTGTAAGCAAATGCAAAAGCAATTCACTGAGGTAATTGTACCTAATTCCACACAGCCACCACTTGTTACCTTTGGTCTTTGGCATGAATCCACTGAGTCTCAAGCAGCAGAAATACTAAAGCTGTAAGATAGTGGCACATAGAACTAGTCTTAGTCATGAGGGAGGCTTGAGCAGAGTAGAAGCTGCCAAGGGGCAACAGAATGTACTCCATCATCTGTATCTTTGTGTGCTCCTGTACTCATAAAAAGGCATAGAAATGGAATTAATTAGAAGTAGATGAAGCTGTTCGATTAAAGGGCTTATTTGTTGCCTAGACGTATGTATAGGTATAGAAATACAATTAGTTTGAGAGTGCCATTAGCAGTGTCGGAGACCAGAAGTAATAGAGCTTAACCCTCACAAGAGCTGCACTGTAAAGCTGTGTATAGTTTTGATCCCTTAGTGCAGTGTGTTACACTAGAAGACCCGTTTCTACCTCTTAACTCTTTCCGTGGGGTAGTTTCCAGCAAGAGTCATCCTGTTCTGGGAAAGTACACACAGTGCCAGCGCTTTCCTTCCTGCAATAGACAGGGTTGAAAACAAGAAGTACGTCAAAGGCTTTCCTTAAAATATGCAAAATACATAAATTCGTCAGCTTTCAAAAATCCCTTAAAAGTACGGCTCTGAGGATCGCACAGGGAAAGGACCTACTTAAGTGTCTGTTTATGTATCATTGCCCTGTAGCTATGTGGTCTGAGTGAGAGTCTGATTTTAATACATACGGGATTAAAAAGAAGTCTCTCAAAAGTGACGGTATTCAGGTGCTGTGCAGTGCTGCTGCCTTCAGCAATTTAACTTTATCAGTTGCTGCCTAAGTTCACGTAGATGGTATTAGAACTTATCTGCATTTCTGGTCAGAGAGTGGACTTCGAATGCTTCTGTGATCTGTTTTAACGAGTGTCGTGTAGTCTTTGTGCTATTACTCTGTTGTCTTCCTGGAGCTGCAGAGTATGAAGAGGGGAACACTGACTGAGTGTAACCAGTGCCAATGTTTTACTCGTACTGGTTGAGTGAGTTTTGAGGGTCAGTATTTCTGCCCGGTACATTGCGTGTCGATGCTCTTTAATGAAAACACTTTTGACTTAAGTGCTGTAGTGTATGTAATTCAACCACACGGTTCACCACTGCCAACTTACTAATATGTTGTGACGGTCCACAGTCGTGAAATACTTGAACGCATTCTGGGGGAGAAATATCAATGTATCTGGTACCCATCGTGTGAGAAAATGTTCACCAGCATCAGTCAAGGTTGGAACAAACCCACCCTTAATCATCATAAATGTATATTATATATCTGTTCTTTCCCTTGAGAAAAGTGCCTTACTTTAGATGAAAAGAAATGCACTTCATATTTCAGCTGATAATGAGAAGTTAATAAAATTGGGATTTTGTGCAATGCAGGACCTCTGACATCTTAATCTTTAATAAAGAGACTTAAACTACCAGGAACTGCTGGTGCTGACTGGCACAGCCAGACTCAAGAAACACCAGGAGAGACTGGTCAAATGAACTGTTAAACAACTCTTCCTAATCCATCAGGAAGAAACAATAAGTGCTGGAAACATCTATTTACCGTGCATCAATCACGCTTACCTAAGCAATTTCTAAGTAATTATACTTCTGTTATATGGTTCCTGAGATGACTAGTCTGAATGAGACATTTGCTTTATTAAAACAAAAAAATTTACTTTAGTTGACATATTAAATGTTGTTTCACATTCTGACAAAGTAGTAATTTTTCTGGACATAACCTCTACTAATTGTTGTGTTAAAATCCTATCTGGAATTCAAATAGCTACTTTTCCTTTTTAAAAGCTTGATAAAAGGAGGGGTTTAAAATTTTTAAGTGGTAGAGATTTTGTCTGTTGAATTTTGCTAAGTCAGTAAAAAAAGTATTTGGACCAGCTTGCCAAGATGTGGCCTCTGGGAAGGCAATATTTTGGGGGTGGGGAAATAATAATTTATCTTTGCTGCAGTAAAAGCTTATTGCCTGCCTTTCTTCTTTCCTTCCTTTCTTTCTTTCTTTCTTTCTTTCTTTCTTTTTTTTTTTTCCTGTTTGCTTTTATCCAAAGGCATCCAGGTAGGTGCAGGGAGAGATGCACTTCTGTAAGAGACTCTGATGGTCTCCAGAATAGAACAAGTTGTATACATCTAGCTGTTCCTGTTCCTAGTACTGAAGGTTTGAAAGTTTTGCTTATATTTTTCCTGACCAATATAACATTCTAGACTAATAGATAAATTAATGAAGAGCAATTTGTATCTTCATTTTATATAGCTATACAAATGTAATATCTTGTGTCTTGTTGACCTTTGATGTTTGAATGTTGTGGAGTTATAAAAACATATATATGTGTGTGTGCGCGCGCGCATGTGTGTTGTACAAACCCATCATTGTGTGGGGCTTTGAAATGTCGTTTTCTAATCCACTCAGAGAAAGGGGAGGGGTAGAGTCTTTGTCAGTATCCAAGCAATTAGGATAATTAAAAAAGAAAGCTTATTGGGTAAACATGCTCTTAGATTGTGACCTCTTAATTAATGGACTACAGGGAGAAATTACAGCAGTGGCAAGATAATTAACACATGCATTTAAAAAGAACTGTTAGACAAGGGTATTATAGGATAGTAAGACACAGATTTGAATCACCGAAGGACTATGGAGGTGAACAAACACAGTTGAACAAGACAAGATTTGCATGTATGAGTGCCCCAGCACACAAGAGGGAACAGATTAGGTTAACTTTGTTATCACATGTAGGCGGCTTTTTTAGTAGTACATTCCCTTCAGTGAAGTATTTTAAAAGACCATGCTGATTTTTGTACAGTCTCCACAGAGAAGAATTCTGCCACAGAATGTGTTGCCATTTCTAATAATTCTGAATATTGCTAATAGAGTGTTGGAAATCTTCTTGCTCTCCTTGATACGAATGTTGACAGCCACCCATCAGCACCAGGGATGCAGAACGTAACAGAATGATAAGGGCTGGGGGGGTGTCACAGTAAGTACCCGAGCAAGGCTGTTTTGCAGCATCTTGCACGCATCTCTCTGGTTTTGTTGCTCTTACTAATTCTAACAATTCCAGTAAATATTTTGGAAACTATCGGTTGTTAAAAGAAAAAAGCTTAGGAACCAGATTGTTACGTTTAGAAGTGTTCTGTATTTCCAGGAGACACAGAGGAAATCTTACATCACCTCAAACTTTCTATGCATTAGGAGATCTTCAACTTTGTAACATCACAGACACACGAATATTTTTCCCTCCCTTCATCTCCATGCTGAGACATCTATTTAAATTGAAACTTCCAGTAAATTTCTGAAGAAAATAGAGTAGATTTAAAAAAAATCCTTCTGTGTTCTTTCACATGCACCTATGTAGGTGAGTACCATTTGTATACAGCCAGAGAAGGCTGCCCATAGGACCCAGGCTGCCACGGAACTCCCCGATGCCGTCCCTGGGGCACGGAGGAGGAGGAGGGACTCCACTCACATCCAGAGTGTGGGAATTTCTTAGGTTTTTGGTACACCCAAATAACCTATAGCTGGTCACTGAAAAGAAGCAGGTTATGATATTCTTGGCTGTAGTAAGCACTTAGGACAAGTGTGGAAGATTGTGAGGGTAAAAGTTAGCATATCGCTAATGAACCAGATAAAAGTTGCGAACCCAATAAATATTGCGAAGTAGCAGTCTGCTAGGAAAGGGATCTTGGGAGATCTTCCTTAAAATTATAGCCTTGTACCGAAGGGAAATCTGAGATAATTTCCCTGCCCTAGGTAAAATCAGTCCGTTACTGGCTTCTGCTAAATCATCACTGCTGAAAGTAACATGAAGTGACCTTTTTCAAATGTCCCAAACTGAACGTGGTCCCACTTTACCAATATAGTTAGTGGATCTGACTGACCCTTCTCTCTGCCACAGTTACCCAAAGTAGGGCCCCCTGTGGTGGTCTGTCTGAGCCTAGCGGAGAGGGAATTTGGCTGTGCAAGATACCTGCTAATTTGCATCCCCCAAGAGAAGCCATGAGTGTAATGAACAGGGCACGAGTTGATCCATAGCTGTCATCCTGTGTGATTTCTGGGATAGCTCAGTCATCGGCAGTTAAAGCTGACCCCTCGGAAAGGCAGATGAGCAATAAACAATCTGCTTTCCTTTTGTGGCTCTGGGCAGCTTGAGGAAAGCAGTGCAGTATTTGCCTGCCTGCACAGTGATTGCAACCAAAGCTCACGAATTTGCGAACTTCTTGTGAAAAAGCAAAGTGTGATTTGTCGAGTTTGGGTCACGTGCGTGCTGTTGGGTCCCAGCAGCTGCTTACGAAGTAAGTCATCACCCCCAGTGTGGAACTAGCTCAGCCCAAACAAGCTGAAATACCCAAACCAGGCATCGGATTGATTTGCCACTTTCTGCCACTAAAACGGTCTCATTCTTCGCAATTACAAAGCAGGGCCATGCAGGCTATCAAGTGGGATTTCTCAGGCCTGTGTCTTTATACATGAGCAAGTAACTTGCACCCAAAATGGTGGGAACAGCTTAGATAAGTGATGGTTATCAGTAATGGTTATCAGTAATTCAATAACTGTAGTTTTTAGGAATCACTGTATCGCTGAATGTGCCTGGCTAGTGAGGAGCTGAGCAAGAGGAGCATGCATCTTTCTCACCTGTGATTATTTCCCCCCCCCTTTGGACTTACATCCATTTTTTGAAAAAGAAGGGCCCAATTACATGTAAAGGTCAAGTTGTCCGTGATCATCAGAAGTACCTCTGGAGTATGCTTTTTGTCTCTATAGAGCGAGTGTTTCTGGGCTGGCTGTCAGGATGTTCGCATCTAAACAGTACAGGGAAGAAAAGCTCACACCATCAGAGCTAAGGTCTAGCTGACAGAGCATCATGGGTTTCACAGTAACTAGTAGCCAATGTCTCGGGAGGAGTATAAAAACGTAACAAAGATGTGGTGACAGCACATAGAATTGTCCATGAATCAAGCTAAATCTTGCCCAAACCGCAGCCAGCCTGCAAACAAGGTCTGAACTTTGGATGGGATATGGAGGTGGTTTGTCTGTGTAGAATGTCTCTCGCATACATAGTATACATGACAGAGCAGTTTTATGTGCTCTCTAATCATTAAATCTCCTAAACTCTCATTTATAAAAAGAACAAACTGCAGAAAAGTCTAAAACTAAAATGATTTGTGTTAGGAGATCAAACCCCACATTATAAATGTACACACAAGCCAAAGCCAAATGATTATGTACAGTTTAAGAACATGTGATTTGCATAAGTCCCCACTCCTCACAGTATCACGGAGAACAAAGAGATGCTCAGCCAAGCCAACATTTCGTGTATCCAGCCGTGCACTTATCCCAAATCCCACCCACTTCTTGGTAAGTCTTAGTATTGCTTCTTTTGTCTGTATATAAATGTCCCTGTTCAGTACAGTGTTCATCCTACCTGGAACATTAAAGATGCATGTAGACAAAAAAATAAAAAAAGCTTTATGAATGTTTGATTAGTGACTTGGGCCCCAAATTTTTAACTAATTGAGTACACTAAATAGTATGTCTCTGAAAGACTAATACAAGACACTTTTCAAAGCTTCTTTAATAAAAATTCTGTTTGGGATTTGACCATAATGGCTATCCTTGCTTGCCAAAACATGACTTCTTAGCAGGTGACTTTCATCAAGTACATCTGAAATAGTACCTAAATGAATTAGCAATAAAATGGACTTAGGCCTAGCAGTAGGAGCCTCCATTAATCTTGGGTTAATCACTAAAGAGATGCCATTCACTTTTCTTAAGAAGTCACATTTTTCTCCCCTTGCTGGCGACCAGATTTCATAAAGTAACATATTTCTAATGAAAGGGCTCTGCTTGAATTAAAACCCTGAAGGTTTATGCAGATTTTAGTTTTGATTACTGCTGGCATGGGCTCTTAGCAGACTCCGGAAGGTAGGTCCGCAGTGAAAGAGTCCCAGCATGCAGTTCATAATATTCTTTGAAATAAAATAGTGCACTTGTACTTAGTGGCTTTAATCAGCTCTGACTTTTGATAGTCAAACAATAGCTAATTACAGTAACACCTGCCTTCTAAGTCATGTCATGTAGGTTATTGCCAACAAGAGACCTTGTATCTTAGCTGCATGATTATTATAGAGTCTAAAACCTATCTGTTAAAAAAAGGAGGGGGGGAGAAGAACTGAGTTTGGTAGCCATTATATGTATTTTGATTGTCTGATGCGTTTCTGGCTTTTCTGTTTGCAGTTTTCTGTGTTTGAAAGGCAAAGAGTTGGTGTTTATGGCCAGATTAGAGATCTGAGTTTCAAGGAAAAGGATATGTTTTTTGCAGCTCTCACTTTTCTGTGAAGTAACGATAGATAATGTTGAATGTATACATTTCTAAATGTAATTGAATGTCTCTCAATTTTCAGTGTAACACAAAATTTAAAATATGTTGTGAGTTGTTCGCATCATCTAATCTCTGGTGTGTTGCGATAGAGTAGAATTTTATTTCACTGTCATTAAATGCAATGGTACAGTGAGGGGGACAAAGGACCATTTATTTCAACCTTCATCAAATTTGGAAGGATTTCATAAAATAAAAAAACCAGCTAAGAACCTGATTTTGAAATAACAGACAATGTTTCTGAAAATAAAGCCACACCTTTCTTCCCTATTATTTGCCTTTACTGTGAAGAATACAGTCAGATGAATTTCACTGTACACGCTAGCTGCTGCGGAAGCCATAAATTATTGTCTCATCGAAGACTCTTTTCTCATTAATTTTGCTAGCAAATAAGGCTTCGTTTCCACAAACTCAGTCAAGTGAATAATATCAGATGTTCGCCAGAGGCTCAACAGCCACTGTAACAACTCTCCAACAGTCAGAACTACGGATAACGTGTGCTGATATTGCGAGGGATGCTCCCTGTTCCAGACCCCAAAAGACAACGGGTCAAATTCTATGCCCAGTTCTGCCAGGCTTGATCTCAGAACTGTGTGACCAGTGAAGCTGAAAGGGCATTTAATAATCTGACCATTCAGAGAAAGCCTGCTAATGAAAAAGGGACAAAACTGATCCATAGTTAGATCTTGTTTCACAAAGTGTATTTCTACGTGCATGTTTCAGAAAAGCCATTGCATTACAGTTAGGTTATGTACAACATAGAGAATTTCACCACTCTTTCTCCGTGGTTTTGAAGGCAAAAAGATGAAGTTCTGGGAAGAGTATCATTCTCAGATAGCTCTGCTCTGACTGATAGTAGCATATCTCCAAAGGTTTTGGGATTTTGACAAGATGTGATGTATCTCTGCTCTAGGCTTTTCATCTGAAATCTTTCCATTGCTGTCAGCAGTGGCAGAGCAGCTAATTTAGACAAGCCACTTGCATATTGACCTTTATTATTTAAGCTGCAGCAAAATACTCACTCGGGATCAAGGCCTTACCGTGTTAGGCAGTCTTCATAAGCGACAGTCCAAACCTCTTACAATGCAAGTGCATGAGAAAATTTGAGAGAGATGGTCTGCCTAAGGCCACATACACAGGTTGCCTCTGAGCTGTGGGATGAGTGTGCTCTGTAGCATGCCCCACAGTCCTGGTACCTGGTGCAGTCAGTGGAAGGGACGGAATCCACTGTAAAAAATGAGGTCCTTCATCTCCATTTGGCCGATGGAGAAACCAAAGTGCAAGCTGTGAAAAGGCTGTTTGAGACTGAACCGATCAGGCAACAGCTGAGCGGGGAGTAAAATGCAGGGTTTCTTTCCCTGAGTTCCAATCCAATGCCCTGTCATGCTGCCTCCCCCCTGAAAATTTAAGAAAAGGCAAATTTGAAGTTGTGTGTAGAGTACTCTGCTGGCTATAAGCGTGTTAAGACTCCAAACCTCAGTGCATGACACAACTCAATCTCCAAGGACAGAACAGTTTTCTGTCTTTCTTGGCACCTGAGCACCTATCTTAATATAGATTTTGCCATTTTATGTAATGGTTTATACAGAACTTTGATGTAAAGCTGGACATTGGCCACTCTTCACATTTTAGACAACTGAATCACAGTCTCACCTGATACACTGGCTGCCACATGCGACAGAAAATGAGTGGTGAAACACTGCATTACCTGCATTGTGAACCATCACATCATATCTGAGTACTAAGATGTGCATAGGTGGTTTAAATTTCTCTTTACAATCAGACACTATGGTTAAAAAAACCCATTCCTTCTGGATTATACAAGGAGTTTGCAAGGGAACGCATTCAGGGTTACCTTAATGAACAGGGAATATGAGTGCATGTTAAAAGGAATTGTCGTTAACTCCGCTTCCCAAAGCTACTTTCAAGTTCAGTGTTTAATGGGCTATTTTTTTCCCCTGTAAGTTATTCTTTCTCACTCTATCATTTGTCATGTTAACCTCAAACTGTGTAGTAAGAAATCTTCTTTATATCAGTTACCATGTTTGCCATATCTGATCAGTTTGATTGATCATTGCCTCAGCCACAGGTTGGTAATAAGCTGTTTTGAGAGAGACACACATTTCCCATAGGACAAAATTGGCATGACAGCATTATAAACTGGCCATTTATCAACCTTCTCCCTGGTGGTCACTGTCTGAACACTGTTAGGCAGGCAGGCAAGCTAGACTTCTGCGGCAGTACGGGGGGGATAGAATCGGAGCCAGTGGGCATGGTGGTGCAGCTAATACAAGAGACAGTAATAAATGACACTGTATTTGAATCAAAATTGTTAGTGCAAATGTCACGCTTAAAGTCTACCAAGTTCCTTTTCTAAAAGCTGCTCCTTCAGATGCACGTCAGACTGTGCTGTATCCTCAGCTGAATGGTCCTGCTCCAAGTGGGAGCAGGTCAAAACTATCAGCACAAGGAAAGAACCGCTTCACAAGAAATGATGAGATGCCTTTCCTGTACCACAAGGTGATGATTCTCTCTCTGCTCTCCAGAATACTGACTATAACAAACTCATTTTAGTTAAAGCTTTGCATGCCTCAGGATTTTACAGACTGTGTGTATGTGTAGAAAAAGGAAAAAAAAAAAGACACACACCACCTTAAAACTGTTAAGCAGATATTCTTCACTTACGTTTTTATTTTCTTAAAATCCGGGGGCAGAAGAAAGTGGTGCAGGGCCTCCAATGCCCTACAGTACGGTCACCTATCTCTTCCCTGCACTGTTGCTTAGAAAGTAGCAGCAGATCCCACCCTTGGGAAGAGCAGCAGGCCTCCTTTTCATAGCTGGGCATTGGGAGAGCTGGGATTTTTGCACTCATAGATCTTAAACCTTTACACTTCTGCTGTGCTAGCTGTATGTCCCAAGGATCTTGAGCGTTGTAACAACTCTTGGAACTGTTACTGCAGGTACTAGGAAGACTCAGTAACCAGCCTTGTGTTACCTTCAGGCAGAGGCTTAAAGAAACAATGGCAACAGTTGAAATGATGACTTTTTCCTTTCTTTTTTTAGTAAGTTGCAAAGCATCTTTTTACCAATCCATGGTCTGGTCAGTTCTTTCATACATGAAGAATTATTCAGGAAATCACCCATTGTACCCTCAGCAACAAGCTTAGAAAGGGAATGGGAAAAAGAACAAGAATTCAATTCCACGACTTCAAGACAAGCTGCAAGCCTGTATCGCCTATATTTTAATTAGGCCTTGATTAAATTTGATGTGGGAGTTGAAGAATCTCTTTAGTTAGAACTTCAGAATGAAACATGACTGGAGAAATCCACAGTTCCCTTTAGTGGCTGCTCCTACACCTGTCCTGTTTCTCTGCTCCGTCCCTTAGCTGAAGAGATTATGTTATGTACGTCCTACAGGTGCCGCATTACCCGGATGAGCCACGGGACTGTGACGTACTAGCGCAGCCTATATTTACTTTTGTGCACAAAGAAAAGAGTGGAAGCTCTTCCCCCATGGTGCAACTGTAGAAGTTCAGTGGCTGGGTCCCACAAATCCTGCCCGGTTCTGGTTTGTTCCATGTTAAATGGAAATAAAGCTAGAATAAGCTAGAAATAAACTATATCAAAACAGCACCCTCAGTATAAACCTACTCAGTACAGTCTGTTAAACACGCTCGACTTAATCTCCTTGCAGCAGGCCTTGCCGCAATCTTGAATAATACTTTTTTTATTGCAAAAAATTTTGATATAAAACTATTGCAGATTCCTCGTTTATTGCCTTACTCTGCAAGACACAGACTGAATGATGTTCCTAATTCACTAGAAATTCTTGTGTCTTGCAAGAGAATGTCTGCATTGCAGGAATAAAAACAGTGGGAAGCTGACTTTGCACTAAAATGCATATTTTATAAGATCTTTCTTGATCTAGAAAGGTGTTTAATCACATGCTTAATTTGACTCCAGTGGAACTGCTTACGTGCTTAGAGGTAACACACACTTAAGTTCTCTGCCAGTTCAGAACCTGAGTTTTCACTGTGTTGTATGTCATGCTTTGCTTTAGTGATGCTTGTATCCCCCAGAGCCCCCCAGTACGTAGGGTTTCCAAGTGCTTTAAGAAAATCTTTCCACGTATCTTGCTTTTCTGGACATCTTTGGCTTGACAGTATGCGTGATGCACATTCGAGGAAGAAATTCATCTTGTGAACAGAGCTGAACAAGGTGTTACAAAACTTTTCTTCTTTTAACCTGCTCTGTGTGTTGTGTTTTTTTCCCCCAGAATTTTGGTAAAGTGACTTTTATTTTACAGCTTGAGTGTGAAGTTATTCCCAGACTGCACAAACTGCAATTTTTAATCTTAACGATAGATTTAGTGACCACTGAAGTGTAAAATAAACTACTGTGGCCTAATCAATCAAATCTGCATAGTTCAGAGAAAGCACCTGTATGAGGCTTTTATATCAGAATGTCTGTAATGGTAATAGATGTTTGTTAGCAACCATAAAGCTGTTTGAATTTAATATCTCTCTAAATAACACCAACAACATTAAAACAAATCTCTGAAGCAAATGCAACTGTGCCATAGACAGCCCAGAATGTAAGGTTTAAAAGCCATTACAAGAATCCTGCAAGATTCATGGTTTGTTCTGTGGCTTTGGACACTTGACTGTGAGAGAAAAAACCCTGCAGCTACTGTAAAGAGCCCCTAGAATAAAGCCTTGCCCAGATATTAATGAATTGATAGATTTTGTATTTTAGCACAAAATGTATACGGCTATCTCCTTAAATTGAACGGACGGCAGAGGCTTTAACAAAGCAGTGTTCACAATTCAGCTACATCTGAAATGTCTTCAAAAATCAGGTTGTAAATCGTGTACCATCAGCTTTTAGCCCCAGAACCTGCTCCTGGGAAGTGCTGAGGACTCTGAGGTTGTTCTGAAACACCAAAGAGGTTGCAATACTCCAGACTTGTTAGATTACTAATCCTTCGTAGTTAGAAATGAACAAGAAGTACCTCATGACCAGGTTTTAGGTTTTCTTGGCACTTCTATATCTGTAGAAAACATATGTGTGGTTATAAGAAAATAGCATAAAAGAAAAACCATCAGTAAACCATTAAGCCCATATTAATGCACTTTTGAGGGTTTAAAAACTATTCAGGTTTTTGAGAATTAAAAAATAGGTCAGGTTTTCTTCTGTTTAATCAAGAGTTCTTCTTTGGTCCCTTGTTTTACTGGAATTCTTAAAACATCCTTGGAGATGGCTATAAGCTGGAAAACTCTGAGACAAGCTGCTTTTAAATCCCGGTCTGCTGCTGCTTGTTTTTCAGGTTTGGCCTTGTACAGAGAAATCTACAGCAGGGTGCTAGATCTCCGTTTCATTACCTTAGCTCCTGAGGCAAAGGTGATGGAGTAAAAGTTCTTGTTTGTGTCCATGCCTTCTCAGCGGATCAATATTCTAAATTTCATCTGGGGCCATTTTTAAAAACTTGCCAAAATGCAACTTTTTTTCCCTGAAAATACAATTTCACCTGAGTGGTGGTGGACTTCCTTGTGGACTAGGCTCTGAAGTGTTTTAAAAACAAATAAGCCACCCTGGGAATTTTGTGCTTGGCTCCTTCATTAAAGGATCAAGGATAATAGGGAAGTTTGCCGCATAGATGCATGGACAGTGGCTGGCTGAACCGGGTCGATGGTGATCTTACGTAGGTGCGTAAAGCTTTTCTCCTTGAACGGCGAAGACAGCTGCTGATCTCCCGTACGTTTATAGGATATGGAAGCGAATAAAACGTCGTTTTGTGATACTGACGCAGTCTGAGGTCGGGGCCCCCAAGAAGCAGTTGTTTTTTTGGGTAAATGTGGTCAGATCAAAGCGTTTGAAAAGAACAAGACATTCAGATGACAGGAGGTCATGGACACGTTGGAGAATAAGGGGCGATACTGTTCAGCCCACAGCTGTGGTTAGCTGCCGGCAGCTCTGAAGGTAGCTCTCACCGGCGGGTAATGAGCCCTGCCTGCGAGTGAGGGGAGCCGCGCCGGCCCTCACAGCGAGAGGGAAACATTGAGGCGCTCTGTGCTTTCAGCACAGGCCCTACAGAGCCAGCACACACGCTGCGGAGCTCCATCCTCTCCTGGAGGATGCCTGCTCCGAGGATGGCGTTCGTGGGGGTGAATTGTCCAAAAGAAGTGAGGCCCAAACGGGGATTTTTCCCAGCGCAGAAGAGGATGGGGGGGGCCGCGCCGGCCCTCACAGCGAGAGGGAAACATTGAGGCGCTCTGTGCTTTCAGCACAGGCCCTACAGAGCCAGCACACACAGCTCCAAGCTCCATCCTCTCCTGGAGGATGCCTGCTCCGAGGATGGGGGGGTGATTTGTCCAAAAGAAGTGAGGCCCAAACGGGGATTTTTCCCAGCGCAGAAGAGAGAAAAGAACTGGAGGATGCCTGCTCCGAGGATGGCGTTCGTGGGGGTGAATTGTCCAAAAGAAGTGAGGCCCAAACGGGGATTTTTCCCAGCGCAGAAGAGGAGAAAAGAAAAAAAAAAACCAGCAGCCTTTTACTGGGAGTGAGCAGTGACAGGGCACCTGGTCCTTACGGAGCGCGGCTGAAATCTTGTCTCTTCCTGGGAGGGACGGAGCAGGAAAGAGACTCTTTTGCAAATGGGGAAATGAAATTTCGGGACACGTTTTTTGGGTATTAAAAAACTAAGTCAGCCTCCGTGGTGCTTTCAGCTGGCACATAGGATGCGCACAGCTGCCTGGTGGCCTGCCTGTCATAGCTGTCGCGTAACATCGAGCCTGGCCTATAGGGAGTCTGGCAGACAACTGTATGTAATACCCGATTGTGGTAACTGTTGTGGTGAGTGCTTGGAACACACCAGCTTTACGTCTGTGCTCTACGGTGTGTAAAGGCACCGTCTGCACTGAACAAAAAAACACCCTGGTCCCTCTCCCAGGGATGGTACAGAGTAGCTGCAGACGGTCTGGGGGAGGAGGTGAGAGGCTGAGAGAGAAGCCTATCACGTATGAACTCCCCAAACAACTGCGAATAATCAAAATGAGTGTTACTTATCATTTATAGGAAGTTAAGGATTGATATGCAGCATATGGAAGGTGTTAAGAAAAAAAAGCCGTATGGTTAGATCTGCTGTCCATCTCCTCCTATATATGAGCAAGTGAACAGCTTTTCCTCAGCTCTTTAAATGCAGCTAAGTAAGAACTCTGTGTAATAACAGAATGGTTTCTGTTACAAGAAATCATTCTTATTTTGCTATAAATCACAAAACACCGCCCCCTCCCCCCCCCCAAAAAAAAAAAGT
>NW_008794753.1:1463477-1467477 GCF_000699145.1 Aptenodytes forsteri | reverse complement strand
ATCTTCTTTTTTTTTAAATAACACACAAAACCCCCCCCCCCCCCCCCCCCCCCAAAAAAAAAAAGTCTGACTTGAGCAAAAACAATTCCAGGAGACAGCTAACAGTGCTGCCTTAGTGTGATAACAAGCCATGATCTCAGCGAGGGAAGCTGAGGGGGAGACAGTCCACCAGTACCAGAGATTTTCTTTTCCATCAGAGAGAGAGAAATTTAAACAGAAGGCAAAGGAGGATGAGATTGGATACTAGAAGCCATAAACCAGAGAGAGCGCCAGTAATTGTTTCAGGGAATTAAAATACTGGAATTGGTACTCGGACGAATACATTCTGTGTTTTGTTGGGAAACCCACCAAGAATAGGAGCAATTATTTTGTGCGTTTGATGTATCCGTCTAGCAAACTGTTCGCTAGAGGCAGGTTTAAGTTTTGCCTGTCGTTTCAAAGTGCTGTTAGTTTTGTGCCGCATTTGTCCTTGTACCCATTGGCATTTTTTCTGGTCAACTCTTAAGTCTGTGAGTTTGCCTTGATCCCCGGGAATCTACCGAGTGCGATCGCCTGTCAGGAAATTATACGTGATGTGCTCAGGAGTGAACCAGCAAACCCACAATGACCTGGAATGGCTGGTTCGTCTCTTCCCTCCTCGCTCTCTTCCCTGTTTCTTTTTTGCATCTGACTTTTATGTCTTGCTTCATTCTTGACTTACGAATTCCTTGAAACAGGACCTATTTTCTTTGTTGCTTGACTACTTGGCCTTTACTACAAGGTGCCAGTCCTTGACTGAGTTTCCTAGGTGCTATGACAGTGTACTGAGGAATGCTGGAGGAGCTTCTCACTGGAAATACAGTTATTTTTTGTGAGGCAAGCGTGAAGTGCTGAAGACAGAAACAAGATGTTCTGGGTCTGTTAAGTGGTTACACTGCTTATTGTATAAGCATTTACAGTTGTGTGAATAGCTGGGTGCAAAGCTGGCATTGTGTCTGCTAGTTTTCATACTCTCTGCAGGACGATAAATGAGTGAACTGAGCTCAGCAGGTAGCAGGCTCATCTTGTGGTGAGTGCATCAGGACGAGGGAAATTAGGTAAGGAAGAAATGGAGAAACTAGCGTCCAGCCTTTCCTTAGGTGTAGAAAGATAATTCAGTCCTATTTCATTTATCCCTGCCTTCTGAACTCACCTTTTAAAACAATTTACCATTTTGCACGTCTTGTCCAGAAATATAACCCTTACTATATCAAAACATGGACCATTTACAGAGTTCCAGTATTAAATTACAGTGCTGACTAACAGTTAAGAACGCTAGTAACCGATCTTAAGCAAGGTACCTTAGCGTGTTACTCGATGACAAGAATAATCATTTTACCTAATAAAAGTTACTACCGGTGCTTCAGAAAGGGGAGAGCTTCTTAAATTTGGGTAGTTAGTGCATGAGAGAAAGGTAGCCTGTAGTCCAAGGCTGGGGATTTGGGTCCATTTCTTAGCCTAGCAGAGATTAGCTCTGACTGCTTTAGCAGTTTGCTTCATCGTCTCAGTTCATCAGTTCCCGTTCTCAAAACAGGGGAAAGCTAGACTTTGTCTTCAGGAGGTGGAGGACTGGAAGCTTCCTCAGCAACGTGGTGGTACAGCACCTTGCATAAAGAGCCTCGTGCTCCGAGAGTTCTGCTGCAATACAAAAGTAATAATTATCCCCTTGAAGTTCCCGAGTTATGACTTTGTGAACGAGGTCATGGTAAAGGAGTTCGAGTATGGCGCAGAATGCCTGCTTTAGTATAGAGATTACATGGCACGATGCGCCATGGCTTCGCAGTGACGTGGTAGTGTCCCTGCAATGCAACGCAGTTAAAGCTGTATAACTGTAATCTAAAAGACTTTATACGAGTTTTGTGAAAAAATAAATGTACTGTCCAACCACAGACTCATTTTTGCAAATGAAGTAATTTGTCTTTAAAATGCATTTTTTTTCTACTTCTTCAAGTAGAGCCAAAGGCCTTAGTCTGCCTTCGGGATTAGCAGCCAGTACAATTTCAATTTATAAATGAAGCTCTTTTTGATTTGCAAATAAAAAGCATCTGAAACCACTAACCAGCTTGGCTTTCATTTTTATGCCTATAAAAATGTCTGAACCATTTGTTTTTTAAATTTTTGAACTCTAAAATGTGCTGCTATGAGCAAATATATCCAAGTTTCAATTGGAAGAGAACTCTCTTTTTTGATGAGAGGAGTTAAAAAATCCTCACATTTGCAGGGAAACGCGGAGCAATTGGTCCACTAGACGTAGGCTCGCAAAGACTTTCATTTTAAAATAACCACCCTTACCCTGTTGCTGCACCTGCATCAGTGACACGAAGGGCTAAAGGGCTTGTTGGAGTTGGATCCAAAAATTCAGGTGCGAAATGGTGGCCCAAGCAATGTGCGGCGGCGTTTTCACGTGGATTTCAGTGGGACTGGGATTTTGGTACGGTTAGCTAAGCCAGCATGTCTGGAAGGCCTGTGCATCTGTCTCGAGAGGAAGTATTTTCACAAGAGCCGTCGTACCCGGTGTTACGCTGACAAAAATACCACAGGATTGGGTTTTCTTACCACATTTCTTTGGCTGCGTTTGCCTGTGGAGCCACTGAAAAACACTAGAAATACTAATTTACAGCAAAGTAATTGCAGTTTGGTTGCAACTTTATCAGCAAAGCATTGTACTAGTGTACGAGAGCTGACCATCGGTGAGTCGAACACGCCACGCAGGTAAGCGCTCTTTGCTAGAAAGGCTGTGTCTACGTAAGGGTTTTTGCTGGCACAGGTATGTCAGTCCTGCTTCATACCCTTTCTCTGCCCTGATCTACGCAGGTATTTTAGGAATATTTTTGTGGCCTTGGTTTCATATCAAAACAGGAAAAAAAGGTGCAAAAATCAAAACACAAGATGGTAACTTCTTAAATGTTAACAAGGTGATTTGGGCGAGGGCTGTGGTAGGAATTCAGGATGACTCCTTTTCTGGTTTTTGTTTTTCTTTGTTTGAGTCAGAAAGATTGAAGTGGTTACCCCTTTTTCCCAGGTCCCATTTCATAATTTCTTAAACCCCGGTTTAAAAGTGGTTTCTGCTGACGAAAGATGGACGTTGCTGTGCCAGGCAAAACACTTGAAACAGTTGAAAACCATTCTCTGCTAGAGCAGACCCGAGGCAGAAAAAATGACAGGCTGCAAGACGGTACAGTCTGCATTTGGTTTTACTCATTACTTTACAAACAAATTTAAAAGGAAAAAAGAACTTTAAACAAACTTACAAACAAAATGAAAAGGAAGAAAAGAATTATAAACAAACAAAAAAGGCTTTCCTTCCAATTTGTTTGTATTTTTCCAGTTTCATGCAGTCATTTTCACTCTTTCCGCAGCTGGTTCATCAGCTTTGCGCATTGTTTGTGTGCATGACAGGGAAGTGTCATCGTAAACCCACGGGAAATTAGCTGGAGGACTCCGAAGTGCGTGACATCCCTCCAGGCCATTTCACCTCATTTCTTCTTCTGAAACAGTTTAGATTTCATTGTCTCTTAACACTGTTTTAGAATGTTTTTGTTTGGTCGGTACCGCTCCTTGCAGAAGGCGCGTTCTCCGTGGCCCCCGTCGGGCGGCCCGGACGGACGGGTCCGGCGGCTTGGCCTCCCCCGCCGGTACGAGCTCCGCGGGAGGGGGAGCCCTTCGGAACCCGCCCTTCGCCCCGGCGGCCCGGGCGCTGCTCCGGCTGGCGGGCTGTGAACTAGCCCGGCTGGGGCGTTTGTGGGGTCGTGCGTCAAGATGCGGTAGCTTCGGTCTCGGACTAAGCTAAACTATTCCTAAATCAACGCGAACCTCATTGTAGTTACACGCTATTAAAGTGTAAGTGGAATTTCAAGGCGGTGCGTGAGATGGAGGATTTAGAGAGAGGCACAGAGCGTTTTCACGGTGCGCCGAGGTAGATCCCCCTCTTCCGCGCCTGTGCTCCTTTGTAAAAACCAGAGGCGACGGCATCGCGCGGCCG
>NW_008794753.1:1433190-1462257 GCF_000699145.1 Aptenodytes forsteri | reverse complement strand
GCCGAGCCCATCCTCCTCTGCGCCGGGTCCCGGGGAAGCTGAGGCAGGTCCTCGGCGCTGGCCGAGGGCACGGGCCTTGCTGGGAGCCGCCCGAGGAGTGTTTTCCAAGGGGATGGAGGGAGACCGTAGGAGGGGACTGAGTCTCTCTTCGAAGCCGGTCTCCTCTCAAGCAAAATACGCTTTGTTCCAGACCTGAACCCTGAGGTAACTTCCTTCTTTTAACTGCCGGCCTTTGGCTTCAAGCAAAACCGCAATGAAAGGTAGCCAGTGCCTCTTGGCAAACGCAAAGGTTGACGTTCCCAATGTTATGGTCAGTGTAACTTTATTTCAAAGTTGTCCTTTGGAAAAGGGAAAGTCCCCTATTTTTTACTTAACTTTTGCAGGTCTGGTCAGAGATACCATTGTTAAAGGATGATGTGTGACTAAATTCTGGTCTCGATTATGCGGGTATTTCTTCTGTTGGAAGAGTTGTTGCCTCTTACATTGGTCTAAGTGGGAGAAGAATTTGCTTCAACAAATACTCTCTTTTGTTTCAAAGTGTCAGCTTCTAGGAGGGTTTGGTTTCAAAGGAACCATGTAGTAGTTTATGTCTCTATCAGGTCCTTAAGGATTGTGGTTCTGTTCCTAATAGTGGATCTGTGAACACTACATCAAAAATGACAGCACTTTTCTGGATATTATTATTCCAATAAACTAAGCTGTTCCTGGATACACGACTTCCAGGGCCTCGAGAGCAGAGCTGTGTGGGAAGATTTGTTAGAGATGGGATGCAGCTTAGAAGTTCATTTATCCATGTTTAAAAACAAGCGCTAAAACAAACAGGCGAACAAAACCCCAAAAAGCCCTATGATGCTCTTAGTACTAAAATACTTTAGTTTTGTGCCAGAATGGCGATTTTCAATTTTGCCAAAACAGCAAAAGATTTAACTAGAAGATTTCTCTGGAAGTAGCTAAATGTTGCCTCCTAAGTCAGTTTATTAAATTATTCCAAACACTGTTGAAAAAATACCGCTTTTTGCATACCAATGCGAAGAATTTGGCAGCCTCACTAACGTGGAATTTTTTGCTTTGTTGCGTGATTATATATTACTTGTTGGATTTGGGGGTGTCTCCCGAGAGGAGAGATGGTACCGTGATGTTAGTCTGCCCCGCTATGGGAGCCAGGCCAGAGGATGCCAGCCCCCTGCTCCGTCCGCCCTGTGTGGAATGGGGACGCGGAGGGGAAAGGCTGTAATACAGATATCAAGCGGCTTCGGTAGTAACAAAACTTTTCTGAAATTCTAGATTGATTTCTTGAGATATTAGAGCCTGCAGTATTTTGGGAAAAGTTCCAGGTTTTGAGAATGTTGAAATGTTGTTAGACATGTTCTGAATTTGTGGTTAACTTGGAGCTGCCTGAACCTTGTTTTAATACTACGTGGATCCCTTTAACCCCTGAACCATAGCAGACTAAGGCCCTAAGCTAACAAAATAACTGTGAGTACCCTGTTCCAAATTGTTCAGATTTATAATGGTACTGGAAATATTTCTATGGCATGCGTGTGTGACATTTGCTAAAATTTTATTAGACCTACACTTGAAAATTAATTCACAAAGGGCAGAAGCAGGAAAATCTTGATGAACCGTTAATCAACCCCTTCTTAACAGGAAAACCAGCCACATGTTTATATAACAAGTTGAATGTATTCAATGACAATTTTCTTTATCTGGAAGTACTCTTTCTGTTTCAGGGTAATGGTGAACGCAATTCACTTATTATTACTGCTTACAAAAATATGTTTGTTTAGTCTTTTGGTTTTTATAGCTCTTACTGTCTGGAAATACGTCGAAGGCTTTATCTTCCGTTGTAAATGATAATACTTTATACACATGTGCACGTATGTAGGCAAACGCAGAGGTATGTGTAGATATTTATCATACTTCCAAGTCATCAGTCAGGGAGTTCAGCCTCTCTCCTAACGTTCATAATCTCCTGTTTTCGTGAACCAAAACTGATCTTGTTTAACGTGAGGGGCGTTTCGGCTTTTACGAGTTGTGGGAGCAGGGAAAGCTGCACGTCTGTGGATCCATTTGGACCCCACTGCAAGCTTCTGGGCAGAAGCCTGAGCACCGTCCACCTTCTGCACTTCGCTCCTCTGGCCCCAGTTCCCCAAACGGGAAGAGTAGTTGGAACATTTGCACAACAGGCTGGCTTAACAGGGCAGCAGGCACGGGTGAATCAGGCCCCGTATTTCTGCTGAAGTGGAAGATGGCAGATCACGAAGTGGCAATCTTCTACTGCTGATTACTGTTAACCCTTTAGTCTTCACATGGATGCGGCTGATTTAAAAGTTATTAATGGCTGATGCATATTGCCAGTATGTGTTCCTAAAACAGTGATTTGTGACTCGGTGACATCGTAAACCCTGGGGTAGTTCAGCGGGGGGTGTGCATCATCACTGATCACTTATGTGAGTGAAGGGATTCTGAGCGTGGCCAGGAAACCTTGGATATAAAAACCCTTAGTTACGGTACATTGTGTGCAAAAGACCCACTTCTGTTTTAATGTAAATAACTTGAATGGTTCGTTATGGGCTAACATGGACTGAGAACTTGCAAAATATTGGGCTTTATCCAAGTTTGTTCCCAACTAAAAGTCCCTTTTCAAATGTTACATATATGTTTGTTCTGGTTTGGATTTATTTTATTATTCTAAACACCATTTGTGTATACCATGCTTTACAGACAGTTACAGATAACAGGCTTCCAGTATGAGAGAGTGCATTGAGTTCAATTCGAATACAGTACAGTGTATTGCAATATAGCACAACGGGAGGAATATATTCTCATTTTCTTCCATTGTCAGCTTGCTTTCCATTAATTTACGAGACATTCTTAGGCTATTTTTATTTTAATACACCTGTAACAGTTGGTTTGAGAGGTGACAAACCTCTGGTTGCAGATGCCGGTATCTGAGCGTATTCAGTTTAGAACTGCACCCAAAATCTGCTGAGTAGGGGCTGGCCCCTGGAGGTTTCTGCTGCATCCATTTTACCTGCACGTGGAAAGCACAATCCAAACATCTCTTTTAGCGTGACTTTCCAGCTTCAGTTAGGCCTGAAGAAAAGGCGCAGAAATTGATTAGAACCTGAGCGATGTTTATTTTCTGGTCCTCTTAGGCTTCGTCTGAACCAGTTTGATAAAATTTTGAAAAAATCATGCTTTGTGGAAGTGAATTTAATTGGAAATAAGCAGGGAAAATGGGAGGCAAAGGATCTCAGCTGTCTCAAGGCAGATTTCAAGCAGTTTTTCTCAGTGGAATTAGCAGAGTTTGTAAAGACAATTTCAGGTGACTTAATCATCAAAGGGTTAATTCTAATTTTGAACTTCCCAAATGTCAGTGCTCTTCTGTCCAAAAATACAGCAACTGGCTTTATCAACATATGCTTTTCATTACCTACAAGACTTACAATATTTTTGGTGTCTGTATCAGCTTGATTCAATTACTGGTACCACTGCGAGGGAACATTACCTCCAGGGAAAAGGGGGTGAATGCATCAGTGCCCATGGATACAGTGTACAGAGCAGATTAATATAACAGATTTACATCAAGACTGCTGACTCCATTACTTTAAAACTCCTGTAATTGACTTTTTTAAAAATGACATTAGCATTTAAATGGTACTATCGTTACAAGGGTGAAGGTTCAGCAGAATATGATCAATTTATTGAGCTCTTCAAATGTTCTTTTGATATTTATTTTTTGTTGTCATGCTGGAGGGGTTTTTTAGTGTTTTGTCAGACACAAGAGAAAGTCTATACCATTGAGATCTCGGCCTGTGCAGCTACTGAGTAGAAATGCGTGAAAAGCTCACCTAAAACAGTGTGTGACCTACTCAGAGTTATCTTTGTCACCTTCAACCCCTACACCCTGCAGCTTTTTCTGGTATGTAAAATTCCAGTATGACAGAAAGAAGTAATTTACAGAAACTGTCTTTGGTCTGTGAGAAGAGACTGGCGTTCGTGCTTCTTACACAGAAAGCAGCCAGGGAGCTTATGCACCATGAAGGCCCTTTTCAGCATTACACGTCAAAATTATTTCAGTTGCATTCAAAACGCATACAGCCACCAGTTCAGCCAGTACAGCTACCACTGGCGATTTCGCCAGAAATTTCACATTGGCTCGGGAGAACGATAGGCTTCCTATCCCACTGCCTTTTGGTCAGAGTTGGATGCCTAATGCACTGCGTACCTTTTCAAAACCTCCGCACAGTGCAAATTTTCTTCCGGGACATTTGTTCTGTGGAAGGTCCGTTACAATCTCGTCTGCAGGCTCTCAGGCATGGGAAGTGCTTTTCTGCAGGTGAGAAGCTCCGTGTTCACTGAATAGACAAAACTCTGAGTTTTACTGCACTAACAGCAATTTGGAATAGTTTCGTTAGAGCAAATGACTTAAAAATGGTAGTAAATGCTCGAGAGGATAATCTTACAGCACCTACCACTTTGCGGTTGTAACTCATTAAAGTCTGAATTATAAAGAAACGTTGTTCGGGACGCCTAACAATTCAAGTGCATGGCTGCAAAGTATGTTGTGAAAAATCCCTCTTACGCAAACACAGCAGGACAGAGCCTGTTCTCGTAGGATTTCTAACCCAGAAGGCTGGGATGGCTGACAACTGATACCTATCTGCAAGGTTAATCTCCCATAGCCAGCATCAATATACGTCTCTCCCTAGATATATATGTATCCATACCTGAGTGCAAGTGTGTATGCATATGCGTATGTATCTATAAAATCAGTTAATTCTAGTCTCATATTCAGATGTCATCTGTGAAGTAAAGTTTTGGAAATCTTTGAACACAGATCAAGGACTACTCACGAGACTGAAATGGCCTAAGAAGGGCGTCTTTTTCAAGCCTGCAGGCTAGGCAAATGGTGGACGTTTTAGAGTAGATTTGCGGTACCTTACTTGAACATACCCATTTGTGGATAAATAGGCTTTAAGTCTTTTCCTCCCGAGCCATCTAATGTCACAAAACCAAGCACGAAAATGTAGCAGTCCACGGGGCTTTGATGAGTCCACTTTGTTTTCTCCAATTTTGAAAAGCAAAATCTAAAAGGAGAAGAAAAGAACAACTGCGTTGATTTTTTGTAGTTTTAGTCGGTGGCTCTTTGGCTGCTGCTGATGGAATTGATGGATCCCAGTCCCATTCTGTGTGGAAAAGCAGGTCTGGGACGCAGAGCCAGAGTTCAGACTATAGTGGCAATAGGTAACTCGGTATCCCTCCTGCTTGCCTCACTATAAAAATGCTTGGTAATGACCCAGTTCGACCCTGCCAGTTCTCTCTGACCTCCTCCTTTTCAGGATGCTGCTTAATTGGCACTAATTACATTCCATTCTGACAGGAACTTGGACATTGTCTCAAGCTTTCAGGTATTTTCACTGCCATGTTCCAATACAGAGTACTCTTGAGGCCGAGTACGAAAATGGCAATAAGTAATTTATGAAAATACACTTTGTTTAATATAATACATAAGTAGTTTGCGTGTAGTGTAATCTAGATGCATAAATACCCCTTCAGGTTTGACTTCGTGCTTTAATCTTGAATTCGTACTAGGATTCAGGCAGGTTGGTTAAACCCAGCAGTAGCAGTTTTGAATAATTAATACATTTGTTGGCTTTGGGGTTTGGTTTGTGGTTTTTTTTTTTTTGGTTTGCCTCCAGAATCCCAGGTTAAATTCCTAATAATAATTCTGGGATTGATGACCACTACAGAAAATGCTGCTTCAAAGAGGTCACCAGCATAGGAAAGATCTTCTGCAAAACGGAAAACTTACGGGACCGATTCAGCTTTGCTGCTTCTAAAATCAGAGTTGAGTGAGGGTGTCTGTACGTATGACTATGAATAGACGGATGGAGAAAAAAATCATTCAAATGGTTGTTTTTCTTGTTTTACGACAGAATGAATGAGAAACCTGTCCAACACGTTGTTTGCAGAATTGAACTATGTCAAAATGTCTGCTTTGGCCTAAATATGACCTTTTTACTGAGGAGGGATCGGGGGGCCTGGCATAAGTATGTGTGTGTGAAAGAACATGGGACTTCTCTCTCTTGCTTTGCATTAACACAGAGTTTCTGTTCCCTGCTTTGCTGCTGCGGATGGAGTTTGTCGTCCCAGATCCCCCTGCATCACGGAGAACATTTTTTTAAGAAAACGTTCCAGATGCTTTCCTCCTTGTTTGGGCGTGTGCCTGGATCCTGAGGACAGCTCAAAACCCGTGTGTGCTCCTGGGTGCCCGTTTCAGAGTCAACAGGCCACAATTTCCTTTTGCAAAGAGTAGGTAGAAACCGTTTGGTGTTTTTAGCAGTGTGACAAATCAACACAACCCTGCTGTAACAGCGATGCAGCAACGACCGAGAAACCCGCTCCTGGGGCTGTGGGAGCGCGTGTTCGGAGCTGGGAGGACGGGCCCGCTCTCCTTGTGGAAGCAGATCTCCATATGAAGTCTCAAAGCAACGGATAAAAAAGTATCAAGCACATGCCAAGGCTTTGTATTACTTTCAAAAGAGTAAGATACGAGCCATTGTTGGAGCTGCACTAAGGCTTTTAGGCACAGACAGTATCAGTAAAGTAGTTGCATGTTTCAAAATATTGTATCATTTTAAAGTGCAGCGCACATTGGATCAGTGAAACGGGATACGCCAATTTGAACTGTGTCAAATAATGCAGCTCTGTGTTTGGAGAGACAGAGGCACCCCGGACCCAAAATCCCTGGAGCTGTCTTTCAAAGAGTGATAGTTACGGAAATTAGCAGTGCAGAAATCCATACTAATCATTCATCGGGAGTCTTATTAACTGTCTTACCAGTGTTATTAGGAGAGAGCCCGGCCCCCGAGCGGGGCAGCAGGGCAGAAGGCCACCTCTCCCGAACCGGCACCGCCGGCTTCCCTCCCGCATCTCGGCTGCTTGCTCACAGTGGGAATCGTTTTCTAAACGACTGTGTCATGAGGGAAAAAATGATCTAATCTTCACGTAAACTTAAGCAACGCCCTGTTGTGCCAGAGAACCTGATGCAGAGTGACAGAGGCGAGACTTAATCCTGAGGACGAGCTCCTTCTGCTCCTCCATGAGCACCTCGGGGCCTTCTGCCCATCCTTCTGTCCAAAGAGGGTTGGCACGGGACTAGCTTAAAGGGTGAGAACTTTGAGAGGGCTCTGGTTAATCACACTGGCCGGCTGAGGCCGTTTTAGTGCCTGGTGCCTGTAGTTCTGCGAGGCTGGTGCTTGCTTGGAATGGTCATGGCTGTAAATGGGCAAGTGCCCAAAACTCATAGGCTGTGTCTGTAAATACTGTATTTAATACACTGGGAGCTATCATGATGTCTCTTTACTTATTGACAAACTTTACCTAACTAGGGAAAAACCAATAATATTTGGCCCAGCTGAGCTTCCCATAGGGAATTTTGCATTAAGCTTTGCCCTTAGTTTTATCAAACAATTTTTTGAGTATCAGCTTGAGACCTATTTCTTAGGAAAAAGAATGCCTTAGTGTTTAAGAAGGGTGAGTTTTCAAGTTTGACCCTTGATATTCCCATCTGATGTTAGTTTCAAATGAAAAAATTAAATTACACACTCGGGTTCAAGGATTTAAGTCCGTGCATCTTACTCTAGCTAGTATCTCCACCATAAGGGAAACAAAGAACATAGAGGAGATAAATAATACTTGAAAAAGACAGAATCTTTTTTGTCTGCTTCTTTATCTGTAGTTTGCCTGTGCTCCTTAAGTGTTGAAAGGGGCACTTTCTTGGCAAGTATGACACAAATAACCTTCACCCTTGACTGCACTGTCTGAGGCAGTTATAAATTTGAGGATAAAGGACACGAACAAGAGCTACTTTATATGACATTTTCTCATGATAACAGGGGATGGAGAAATGAATGAGTATTCCCGTTGCATTTGTCCTGAGATTGTGTGGTCAAACGATCAGATTTACTTCCCAGCACTTTTGCTGTGCCGTAGCGAGTTGCCTGTATCGGTTTTAGTTTCCGTGCTGCAGCGTGGAGCCTGTGCGAGCTGGGTGCTGTGTGGGCTGGGTTGGACAGCTTGTTCCTGAGTTTTGTCATGTTACGTGCTTATGTACCCGTAGCTGATTTTCCTCCAAAGAGGGCTGCGCTGTGGCGGTGGGCAGCCCTGGCCCCTCGTGAAGCAGAAGTGAAGCATCTGAGGAAAGGAATTCGAGATCTGGTGGCGTGATGGTGTTGTAGTAGTAAAAACTCCTAAGTGTTTGCACAACTGAAGTATTTCTGGGTACGAACGTGGGTTTCATTATAGTAGTCCCACGAAGGTTTGTTTGTGCGGTCCTCTGTATGGAACTCAGGTGGAGATTTCAAATTGCGTATGAAGGAATTGCGTGCCCAGTCAAGGGTCGAGCCGGTGGGAATTGCATGCCTAATTCCTCTGGAGCCATTTGGAAATCTCAGCCTCAGTATTTAAATAATCTGATCTAGTAATCTTGTGTCCTCCGCTGGGGGCAGAGGGAGAGTTTTCTTGTCATGAGACAGCTTAAAAGAATCATTTTTTTCAAAGAAAGTGTTCGTAATTTTTAAATTGAAGCCGTTTCTGTGGAGGGTAAACATATAATCTAGAATTTCAGTGTCCCACTGAAGAAAGATGCTACACACTAGTATATTGAAATAGTTTTAAATGAACACAAATGGTTGAAAGATAGTCATTAAGTTTATCAGTTATATATTCTTAAAAACAATTTCATAATCCTTTTAGATACATTCAAAAACATTTCTCAAGGTTTTTCACTGTTATAAACATTTTTCTTTAAATTACAGGAATCCACAGCATATGGTTGTATTTACGCTGTGAATAAGCTTGGTGTATTTTCTTTCTGTGTGTTCCTATTGCAGAGCTTTTTAGGGAATTTTTCAGACTTTCGTAAATGCATTTTTAAGATTTTTAAAAACGTCTTTTTGAAGGCTGATATTTAGAGAATTGCAAAAATCTGCATTAAAAAACACACCAATAACATCACATGCTTGGCAGAATCTTTAATCAAGAAGCACTGACATGATCAGGGGCGCTCCCGAGTACAGTTTGTGGGTTTATTTCTCCTTCTGTCGCAGTACTGGAGCTTGTGCAGTGAGTGCCCAGTGCCGGAGCTCAGCTGTGGGGTAGGTGCAGCCCGGTACCTGGGCGGACCTCGAGATTCTCCGCAAATACTTTGTCATCCATATTACAACAGTTACAGCTGAAAACGTTCGGGGATCTTAGAGATGATAATCAGCATAAACATTTGCATCTCAGTGCCACACCTGCAAACGGCATTGTAATGAAACCTTCTAGACTCGCCATGGACACTGGTTTTGATAATAGTATCTGGCTAAAACTGTATTGATATCTGTAGCGATTCATCCGTCTGTGAACCAGGACAAGGCATTAATAAGAGGCGTAGTATTGCCAGGGGCAGAGTTAGAGTGCAAACTTATCAAAGGCACTGAACTTTGATTCTGCACTTTAAATATAATTCCATTACTACTTCATAAATAAAGAGATTAAGGCATGTAGGCTGTGAGCTGGTGATTATATGGGAATGCAGTTTAGGTAAATTCATGAATAGTATTTGGTTTGGGGAACTGTTTGTCTCAAGTGATATTACAGACTGGTTTTCAAAGAGTTTGTTGAATAGGTTTTTGAGCAATTCTGTGCATACGGAGCTTGGCCACACAGAGTACCAATTGCTTTAGATTCTCCATCCTTCTTTCTCATCTATTTCCTTTCCTTTAAGAGCTGTGATTATTTCTTATGGGCCTTTTCTTACTGTGAAATCTTAACTATTAACCCAAACTAAAACCAAGCAAAGGCAATCCCATCTTCAGCTGCGGTTTCTAACTTGTGCTTACTTGAATAATAAAATCTATTCCCACAGTGAAGAGAACTCCCCAAATGTTTACTCCTTAGCTATTCACTCTACTTGAATGTGTATGTTGCTTATCCATAGTACGCACAAGTACTTGGGAAAACATGCACAGATATATTTTCTATCAAGGTAGCTTCCTGGCCAGCCACTCAATCAGCAGAGAACTTTTCCAGACATGTAAACGTATCAGTGCTGTATCAACTTTGCTCGGATATATTTTCTTTAAGGAATATTAGGTCAGTACCACTGTGCCGAGAGGTGGGAAGGAGTGACTTGATCTCTTCTACTCCATTTGTTAACGTTCCTAAGTGATTGGTTTTTAGTGTTTTGTCCCCTCTAGTTTTATAAGACAAAAAATACGGTCCTCTTCCATTTCCATCAGGGGTTCTATTGGCTGATAGTTTCACCTGACAGTAAATTTAGTTCCCCACTTACCCTTAACACCTTTTGGGCATTTGTAAACTAACATTGCCGGACGTGCAAAGAAGTGCAGGAAAATAACAAGTGTGGCTGTGGAGCTAGCAATTTTGCATCAAGAAAGGAGAGAGGGAGAAAACAAAATAAAAAGATACCAGGCATCTTTAAAGCAAAACTACTCATTTTGAAATGGGATCTTTCATAACAGGAAAAAATGGGAAAATAATTAAACCAACAGTGAAATAAATCATCCTGGTTTACACGATTTATATAGGGGCTGCTGGGTTGCGCAAAACCCCAGTGAGAGGCGGCGAGGCACTGGGTCTCCCAAGGCTGATGAGGCAGAGTTACACGGGGATCTAGTTGTAAACCCTTCACAGCCGGTCTCTCAGGGGAGCAACGGGACCCTTGGGATTAATTCTTACCTCTCATCTGGGCATGACTCCTGGAGTTGCCTTCCCATCAGCTGTCTGAAAGGATGCCTTGTGGCTTTTGGTGCGTGACTGTTCAACAGTGCAGCTTATTGGCCGGGGAGCTTAGCCATCCTGTGCCTTTTGGCTTTACCAAAATCCCGCTGCTCCGATCAAAGAGAGCCTTCCTCTGCACTGCTTGGCAAACAGGCATCCCCTGCAAATATTCCCACTGCTAGAAGGGACAGTCGGTGAGCTCAGAGTTGCTGCCGAGCAGGTTTTCCATTTAGCATATTCCTGTGGGATCCCAATACAAGGTGTGCAGCTAATAGATTCTTTATTATTTCTGGAAAGATTATATACATCCATGCATTAGAGCAAAACACAACATATACTCCATACTTACTTTCTGGAGTGTCTGGATCTTTATTTTCACAGGGAAAAGGTTTCCCCAAAATGGGAGGAACTGTGTAGCCTTTCCTTCCAGCAAATACAATTGTCCTGCTTCCTAGAGAAATGTACTAGGACTTTCCCCCTCTTCCTTTTGTTTAGTCTGGACTGTGTTTGGTTTTTAGGCTTTCTTTTTCCTCTAGAGCTCTGTGGGCAGAAGACAGTATGAGGGGAGCCAACGGTGACTCAATAAATCCCTGCGTGGCAACGTTCCTGTTTCTCCTCAGGGCAGATTGTCACTGACCGCGCTGGGCAGCCTGCTGCGTCATCCAAAGGGGTTGTCCCATCTTTGGAGCACAACCTCTATGTTCGCTAAGAATCAACTTGCAAGCAGGTGTTAATGTATCTCTTAAAGCATTTCACGTACAATAATTTAACCTTGAACTCCCCCTACACGTTACCTTTTTCAGATAGCCCTAAGAAATGTGGCTGTTTTCCCAAAATGCAGCAGGACAAAGTCCTGAAATGTTTCTGTCTGTTGCAAGGACTGTGCAAAGTAAGTCTGTTTTGTGTATAGGTTTATATATAAATATTTATTTAAAACATATATTCATTTTCATACCATAACGCTTCAGTCTCAGTATTGCAAATGATAGCTCCATTTTAAGCATGTCTGTGTACATATGTCTTTGCAGAACGGGGAGCAACGTAGAACTCTGCTCCAAAGTACTCGGCAAGCTCTTCCCTAATGGTGCTTTGTAGCTCTCCGTAGGAGGGTGTCTGAGATTGGAACCAGCCTAGGATGCTGAAACAACCTATGCTGTTTTATTAGGAATTTGTTAAAATAAATTCCTGGGGGAGATGATATGAATGAATTTCTCACTTTACAAGTGTTTTTAAGGTTGTAGAATTGATGCGTTTACATTTACCCTGTTCATAATGAAAAAACAAATTCTGCTTTAAAATGTATTTTTGTTCCAAAATGTAAGCCAACATTTTAATACAAAGATTAATCTTACTTTCTATCATCTCCAGCTCAAGTCAGCGGAAATCTATAAAGCATGCTTCAGCTGTTCAATATAAGTAGGAATTTCTTACTGTGCATAACAGAGCGCTGTTTTCTAGGGCTTTGAGCCCTATAACAAAATGAAGAAGGGAGAAAATACTAGAGGGCTTCATGGATCGAGCAGAGCTGTTGTCCAAGTTTAGTTCTAACTTTGGGGTCTCTGAACAGCTGGTTGAATTTGGCTGGCCACGTTCAGGCCTTATCCATTAGATTGCTTTCCTACTGTGGGATTATTTTAATAAATTGCAATTTTAGTAATATTACAGCTACTGCTTAAGTTTGCTCTGTTGCTGGCAAAAATGTAGCAAACTAGAAATAACTGTGGTAACGTAAAGCTAGTAATGTATTAAAACATTGAATAGGAAAGGAATGCCTTATTACATGGTCTTCTAGTACATATTGCAGTCTCCTTAGCCTTCCAAGCTGGGCGATGAAGGAGGTCCTCTGTTTGTTCCTGATGAACTTCATTTTTTGTAGGATTATCCATAATTAGTGAGGCCCAAAATTTCTGAAGACTCAAATTAGGCAGTTAGAGCAAAGTACTGTAGGTCAAGACTGTTCGGTTTCCTGACACTGATCGGCCGCGGTCCTTCTCTGCACCTCAGTTCAGTATCTGCAAAACGGGTACGGTAGCTTTCTGTCTGTCTTTCAGCAACATAATTGCATTTAATTCATACCTCTAAGCATTTGATTCCGTTTAAGCATTGAGCATTCACATTTCTTTCCTAGGATTTCTTCTGGTCTTTATTAGCCGCTGTTGGGAAGCATGGCTTTCCGTTGATGGGACAGCGTGGGCCAGAGCAACATGATGTCCCCTCGGTGTAGGGGTGTCGGTGTCAGGGGAGCTCTGTCACAGCTCCCATGTCCTTTTCTTTCCCGGGCAGAATCAGTCAGCTCTCGTTCCTCGTTTTTGACTGAGAAAAGGTACTTTGCACACCTACTTCAGGGAGACCGTGGCTTTAATATGCACGAGGATATCATCTTCCCTAAGTGTAAAAAAAAAAAAAAGCCCACTTTGTCTTTGATGGGTGTAATCTTTTTTTTTCTCCGCGCTTCCACACACTTGTAAGTTAGAGCAATATACCATTGTTGTTTTTTTTTTAAATCCCCCTTTTTTTCCTTGTGATTAATTAAACCTGTATTTGGATTTGTATATAGAATTGTATATATGGCTGTATATAGAACTGTATATTGATACAAAATAGATCCTGCAGTTGAAATTGCAGTAGGAAAACAGAGAAACAACAGGCATTGCAGAGATTGTAGCAATGATTAGGAGTGCAAATTAGATTTAGATTTCCTGAATATCTAACAGCAGCTAAGCATTTTTTCATCCTTTGTGTATGAACATTTCCATTAAAATTTACAAAGGGTTTGAACTGGATTAGACTCCCACAGTCACTTTGAAATAACAAAATACAACTTGGCTGACAGGGGCTGTTTAGAAACCTTTTGCAAAAATTATCTTCAGAAACGTTAGCACTTAGCAGTTACAAAATGTCTACTTTTGTCTTGCCCCCTCTGCCAAGTTCCCTTTTTGTCTTGCCATGAGGAGGATAAATTATCCGACTTGCAGAGATAAACCACAGAGAGGTGAGATTAGTGAAGCTGAATACTAGAAACTCCCAGCACTCTGTCCTCCTCTACAGTTCAAATTTAAAACCCTGTTTCTGGCTGTGTCAATCAGTCACTTAATGAATACATTACTAAATGTAGTTGTTTTTCTCCTTTCTAGAAGATGCAATTAATGTTTTGGCTTAAGATGCCTAGTTTATAATAAATGTATGGAGTGCAGCAAAAGATCTTTGAACTAATTCAAGGAATTATCTGAACAGAAAAAAGGCATACAATACATTGCTTTGAGGAGTCTGAAATGTGTTGGCAGAGGGCAAAGAGGGGGAAATGCTACCTTATACATGCTACCATAAATACTTTACGACCTGACATACTGTGGTTATGCTAAACATTAGCAGGGGATTGGGCTAAGGGCAAGAACACGAATGAAAACCTCTTTTGCTGTTGCAGTCTTGGTGCTCTTTTGTGGCGTATGTCTACAAGAATGTGTTCAATATCAAAGGGGGGGAGGGTGTCTAAGAGGTTTCCTTCCAATGAAAGGAAAAGCAGGATCTTCCTTCAGGATAACTTCTTCCCAAGAACCAGTGACATGCAGACTGGCTGAAACAGGAGGGTAGAAAACAATTTAGCAATAGGTGGTGACAGTTTCTTTTAATCTTCTCTATGTTCTGCAGGTATTAGTTTAGTGGCTGACTAACAGTATCTTTGGATTTATCTAACCAAGAAGCCTTTTGGCAGAGTAATTTTTTCCCCTTATTTATTAAGATTTGTGCTCTGAGGGTGTGATGGTGGTGACATTGGAGGGGTCAGAGGCTTGGGGGGGGAGTTCCGCTGTTTTTCACGGACAGGAATAGAGCTAAGGGCAATGCAACAGGGCAAATCTGTTCAGAGCAGGTTGAAGATCAGTGGAGGTGGTCGTTGAACTGGGTGAGATTATCATTTTATATCTAAAACCTAATCTGTGAGTAGTTTTGTGAATGATGCCTTCCCAGTTCAGGGCGTTGGGATTGGTAGGGGAGATGGCTTGTTGAGAAAAGAGGAGAGGCCAGGAAATCTCATTTCAAGCAAACATTTTCTCCTAGTGCGGTCTGCTTAGCTTTTCCATCCCATGTAATCTGGAGGTGAATCAAACCTAATAAATAAAGCTTGGATGTTATGTACATGTTGTGTCTAATTCTGATATTTAGGGCCAGACACTGACTGCAACTTTCTTTTGGGTCTCTCACATTGTGTACGTGAATTCTGTAGCATCAGATCAGTCTGTCACTGATAATCTTACCCTCTTTCCACGTTTGCTCCATGTATCTCACCCACATTTTTTCTCATCTTGAAAATACTTCAGCGTTGCAGTGGGATGCTGTGTGGGTGTACAATGAATTTGCTGCAGAATAAGGGGCTTTGACTATAAATTCCTCTTGGCAGAGACTGTGCTTGCTTGCGTCTGTGAAGAGCACCCAGAACAATGGAACTGACTCTGGCTCAGAGCTTTCCAAGCACAGTGATGAGACAGATGATAAGCTGTAAGAATTAACTCTGAGATCAACACCGCAGCTTTCCCTAGTGCCCTGCTGGAGCTTGCAAACTTTTCAGCCGATTTGCGCTGGATTCAAGGTCTGTAAAGGAAATGAAACCATGAGTTTCATGTTTCAAAACACAAACTTTGCACTGGTCTGTTTGGGGAGGGTATGGTGTGAACAGTGCTATATAAAGGTAGGATATTATTTATAAAACTACCATGAGGAAAGTTTTAGGGCTTTGTAACCAGCTGCAGGTGATCTGATTTGCTTACGTTACCCTGAAATCCGAAAAACATACGAAAACATTGCCACATATAACCGCATTCATTTGGGCTGGTGTTGTGGTTTAACGTGCAAAATGGATGCATTTTGAAAAATCCTTGGGTTGAAAGTGTGCTAGTACCCAATTACCATTTTTTAATGAGATTGTATACCTCCCTTCAGGGCCTGATGTGTGCTACGCCTCTTTGGCCTATTCAGTATGAATTTTGCAGGCCTTGCTGTGTGTGGTCCCTGGGCTCACTTGCTTTTAACGCGTTAAAAACAACGGCGGAATACTTAAGTCCACATCTTGCAAAGCAACCCTGAGCATGCCTAGAAAAATCTTTCTACCTTTGAAATCCAAGACCTTTGTGTGGTGTTTGGGCAGTGCTTGCTGCAGAGGGGGCGGATGAGCGTGGCTCGGCTCGGGGGCGCCGTCCAGGGCAGAGTCTGCTGGGCCCGAGCCGCAGGGCACAAGGCAGCCACTCGTGGTCCAGCAGGAGCCCGGAGCCTTCCCGCGCAGAGAGCAGGCTGCCTGAGCGGCTGCCGCCGGTGCCATCGAGGAGGTGGGAGTGTGTTCAGCTGTTAGACTTGAATAGTGCCACCTCTCCCGTTCCCGACCGGAGAACAAATACGTGGAAAGACAGTTTAGTAATATGAAGGTTTGCAAGTATTGGGCCAGATTCTCTTCAGTGATATATATATATATTAAAAAAACACCTTAAAAATTGAATTATACTTTTAAACATCTTTTGCTGACTGCTTTTATACCCATTCATTTGTCCCATCTTAATTAATAAATAATGTAAATGATGGTATTGATATTGATGCATTAACTCATAAAAAGAGAAAATTTCAATACTTGCATTGTTGTCTTGTGGAAATTTAATGGAGACATTCATTTTTAGCCAGTCAGATACGGGAGTTTTTGTCAATGTAAGGAATAAGAACTAAATTTGAGATGAGCGGCTTGCAAAGCATCTGTAAATCAAATAGTATTCACAAACATGCGCAAAGCCAGTAGCTCTGAGTAGTGAATACATTACAAAGTTTGACAGTTAATTCATAGAAACTTGTGAATAGAAAAAGAAGTTAAATTAATCCAGTAATTCATTACAATTGTGTAACTGTGGGACTTTATTATATCTGGAGAATGTGAAACTTGGACTGAATACAGAATAACAGTTTACTGGTGAAATTAGTATACGCTAATAACCTAAGTAGTATGAAATTAGTAAATACATAATTTAAATTGGTGTATTAAAATAGAAGTTAGCAATTCAGAACTTTTCACTGCTGGCTTTGAGTTTGTAGCTCCCTAATAATTAGCTCATGACTTTCTGATGTTTCTTGGGATACGAAGGCAGCGCAGAGAAGGACATCCCTTCTGTCCTGTCCTGGCAGGAGGTAGTAGACTGGAGGTTGCCTGTGGCTGTGATGGTCCTGAACCTGCTCGGTGAATCCCTTCATGGCAGCTTTCACAAGTGCCAAATTCACCTGGAGGGCCACCTGGTCATGTAAAAGTCAACCCAGTCTTAATTTGTATGCATGCAACTTTAGCCAATTTATAGATGTGAGTGTGTGTGTGTATATATGTGTGTGTGCGCATATATATATGTATGTATAGATTTTTTTTTTCTTTTTGTGTAGAACAGTCTCTCCAGCCTGTAATCGATTTCTAAATTCCTTCCAGCTTGAGGCCAAAGACAAAAGCTTCCCTATCCGCTAAGCTTGGCTACAAACATTACCTGGGGTAATTTTGTACTGTTCTGCGTAGTCTTCAGGGCCCGACGTGAGCCTGTTACCCCTGGGTATGCAGTGCCAGGAGTGGGCGGGACCCGGATGGCAGGCTCCGCTACTCCTCAATTAAAGGGTTAACTGCCAACGCAGAACACAAACAAGAGATGCAAGCAAACAGTCCCCAGCAGAAATTGGACCCATCACTTCCCTCTAATGAAAACCAGATTCACTCCTACAACAATCATTCCACTGTTCCTAGATACTGTTCCTAGCTTGAGAGAAGCATTATTGTTGTTTCTATTAGAAAAAACCCTGAACCCATACATTATATTTCTAGAGTTGATCTATTTTATCATCTGGTTTTCTTTCTGGAAAAGGAAAAAATGAAGTAAAAAGGTTTGCCAGGTCTGAGTGCTGAGTCTCAAAGCGAAAGAAAAAGGGAGGGAGTTTGCAGTGCCATTGGTCCAGGTCCTAGTGTAAATTAGTTCAGACAAAATAACTGAAATTACACTAGTTAGAGTCTTAAATGCGTATCTCGGATCCCTTTGCGGGGGGGAGTGGAGGGGGGGGAAATGTGTATAAGGGCTGTTTACAGAGGGAGTGTATTTCACTTCGTTAAGCAAACGTTGTTCTCCTGCTATCTGCCCCATTCCTTACTGTCTATGAGCTTCACTTACATGCCAGACTATGCACCAAAAGGGAGGCTTGACCTAAGAAATATTTACTTCGTAGTGCACAGTCGGACTGTCAGATTTAGGATGAAAGACTGGAGTTTTTCTGGACTGGATCTCATTGGCCCTTGCACGGACCAAAACACTTGTTTCTGGTCTCATTAGGCAGCTGTAAAGTGACTACAACTGTGACAGAGATTCCTCCCCCCCCCCCGCCTCCAGTAAAAAAACCAAGTTTAAACCCAGTCTAGTTTTAGTGGAACCTTGAAAATACAGTTTTCTCACACACTTTTGCTTGAATTGCGAATATTTTTGCACGTCCTTGTTGGGATCTCACATCTCTTGTGCCTGTGTTTCTTGGATGACACGTGAAGGCTTTTGTGTGCTTTCAGCTAGCTGACCTTGTGAGCAACATAAACTTGGTCTTTAGCAACCTGATCAAAATATGCAGTGCTGAGGCTTTTTTTTAGCTGTTGGTTTAGATTTCATGCTTTGTAACTGATTTGTGAGAGGATAGAACGGGATTCTGATTTGACTGCAAAAGAATCAGAATTCAGACTTTTATCTTACTGAGCATTTCCTTTAAATAGACAAATCAACTATGAGGTCTTTATAAATTTATCCTGCTCCTTGATATCTCTCAACAGTTAAGCTGTTCTTCTGTGAAGGCTAGTATTTAAAACTTACACAAATATTCCAGCGCTTTTTAAACATGTTCCAAATAGACATTTATTTTGGCTATAACAATATTTTCCTTTTATTGCTGTTATGAGATTCAACATTTCCAGAAATAACTTCTGAAAGGTGCTTGAGTCTTGGATATAGGTGTCAGATACAGCGAAGAAGTATTTTACAATGCACAATGTATACTAACATGTATTTTGAAAAGTAAGGAGTACATTTGGGAAACTGAAATAGTTTTTTCAAGAAATTTCTTGTGAGCCATTATGAAACAATATCCTTTCCTGCACCCCACAGACTTGTTATTCCGTAAGTTCACTACATTAGAGTTCATTGGTGCATCTGATGATCACTGACTGATGCTTAGAGTTTTGAGTTTCTTCTGAATATGCTTGGTAGCGTATACACGATGATTAGGATGCCGTCTGTGAAGCTTTCTTTTGGGGTTAGAGTTAAGGTATTGTGTGGTATTTAATTGACTAGCAATATAGGAATCAACAAATTCTTTTCTGTCCTCAACCTAATGATGTATTTGGCTCTTTCCATTTTCAAGGGACTGTATAGACGTCAGCTAATTCCCATGTCACCCCTGTCACAATCCCAAGTATTAGCCTCACTTCTTACAGGTAGTAAACTGAAACTCTGAGAGATTCAGTGACTGGCTTAAGGCCAGAGTGGGAAGTCAGTGGTAAAACCCCAAGCTGTGTCGTTCTGAGGTGCCCCTGGGTTGCAGTCTCTCCTGTTCAGCCCGTTAGGTAATCCTGCTTCTCCCATTTACTGAGCAGTGCCCCTGTACAGGGGTTACTGAGGGATGAACTTCAACAGCTGCATGTGAACACACAGCAAGCTACTAAAGCATTCAGCCGTTTCTTTATGGTGTCTTGCATTCTCCTGGATCCTTCTTGTGTGATCTGGGTTCTGTTAGAAGACGGTAAAACTACCACTAACGTCACCCAATGCTGGGACTCTAGTTCTGTTCTTTGAAAACAGAAGCTGTACTTCTTATTTTGATTTTGGTTACCAAGGGATTCCTTTCCCCTTGCCATCCTACCCAGCGTTTGGGGGTTTCTCTAATTGGGCTTGACTGGAACCATGTAGTTTGGGCTCAGGAAAAACAAAATTCCAGTCTATGCCCATTTCAAATTCATACTTGTGTCTGTTGCAAATATTTCTTGAATGCTATGCGGTTGTGATTTTTGCAAACGGCTTGGTTAGTTTTTACAGAAGCGTATTATTTGGAGTCATATAGTGGTACTTCTATAGGACTGAAAGAAAATTTGTAATGCTGCATTTCTGTACATGAATTTTAGGTGGTTTTTTTTCAGGGCATTACATAGGTGTGCAGATGTGTACGCCTATATATCTGAGCATATAACGTAACGAACATACATTTATGAAGAGCTCTCACTGTTAGAGCCTAATGTTTAAAGAGGACTGCATCACTTCCCATTCATTTCTGTAACACTCCGAAATCTGCTGACCCAAGCCAAAACCTCTCCACTCTCTTCTGCTCTTGGGGAGGAGTTAGGGATTTGTGAATGTGTGAAAGTATTAGCTGCCAGTTATAACTGGAATCAAGCCTAGAGGAACCCAAATCCTTCAGCGGGAAAGTTTGTAATACATTATCTCTGGAATTGGCCCAGCTTTCAAAACCAGGAAGCATTAATAGGAATAAATGTGAGCACCATTAGCACTTCCAAAGGCATGATTTATTATCCATTTTGGTTGCAGAATATTGTTTAGTTGCATAATCTTGTTCATTTAAATAGGAAATGTCATTAATGGATTAGTTTAATAAATACACAGATCTGAAAGCGAGGGCATGGCTTTTAACATATAGCCTGAACAGGCAGGCACTTTGCACTGTCTTTGCAGTGTTAGCATTTACAGCCATACTGTACCTGCTTTGAGAGAGAGAAAGCATTAATTTTTCTGCTTAGAAGAAATTTCGGAGCGTTTTTAAAAGGAATGAAAGTGGAAGAGAGTTTGGACTGAAGGTGGTAGGTACAGAGTCCTCTGGCCGTGCCATGTGGGGATGCTGTACGTGTGCACCGTCAGAGCGGCATCGGAGGGACCAGGCACTGCAGGAGCTACAGGTCTCGATGGGAGGCAGGGAGGGACTGAATGGAGTGTGCCATGTTTAGCACGGTCTCTTCTCTTAAGTTCAAATTCTGGTTTATGCATCTATGCACATTGCGGGTGAAACCGGCTATCTCATTCCTTCCCTGGCTCCAAATAACCCACAGCAGAGAACAAGGCTGCTTGGGCATAAGTCACGGGCAAGGCCAGGTTCAGACAGTGTTGTTTTAGGGTAGACGCTGCGACAGTTGCCTGGGATGTCCTAGCAAACTGTTGGTCTCTCACTAAATATTCTGAGGGCTCTGAAGATTCTGATCTTGCTGCGGTTTGTTTTTTCCCCATAAATGAAAAGCAAGTTTTCCAGTACTTGTACGTGACTGGCTATTGCGACTTACAGAGAAAGTTTACTTAAATAAAACATCAACATGTTCTACTTCAATAGGAATAAACGGTTGGCCAGTGATCATTGTATTTAGTTATCTGCTAAGTTTTACTTGGTATCTGACTGATTCATGGAGGCAATGCTAATTATAGTGGCTTTTTTCTGTTCCAAGATATTTTTTTTCCCTCTAGTGTTTTGCCCCTGTAGTCAGCCTGTTCCCTGTAAAATCCTCTCCTTTCCTCTCCTCCTTTGATCTGCTGGTTAGGGTTCACCTCCTTCATTTCTTGCAATTACCAGTCTGGAGTGAGGATGCCCCTGACCTTTTACCAGCAGTCTGGCAGACACATGGGACAGGAAGCTTGGGTTTTATTTCAGGCTTTACTACTATTCATCTTGGATGGATTACAACAGTAGCAGCTCCAAGTGTCTTGGAGCCTTTTTTGTGATAAAGCGAAGGTAACCTCACAGACATGGAGAAATGTGCAGGCTAGTGCTATCTGATTTGGGATGGACTGAATGAGCGCCCATCTTTGGTGGGTAATCAGATGCAATAGCCCCTCATGTTCTATATGTTGCTATACTGGGAAGAATTTCTTTTATGTCAAGTTCAGCAGCAGTTACCCTAGAGCGCAGTCTGTTCTGGAGAAGAATCTATGTGGATGTCAATATAGCAAATGAGTCATTTGCTCCAAAAAAAGGGACTTGCTTCTGTTTTGCTGCTGCTTTGCTGCATTCTTTTGCTTTCAAAGTTTTGAATCTACAGCAGCAGCGGAACAGGCAAAATAAATCAAACTGCCATAAACACTTTGCAAAAGATTAGGATAGAGCTTGGGATTTATGTTTGAATTTCAAGAAGATGGGTAAGTTTGTCATAAAGGAATGCTGTTTCTGCCAATCTTCAGTATTGACTGAATAGTATTTTTCCCACCTTGCAGAAGTAATCGGGAAAGCTGACACTCTAGCTTACAGCTGTACAACTTCGCCATGAGAAGTGGCAGTAACTCTTACTTTCCCTTCTTTGCTTATCTAGCTTAAAAATAACAAAGAAATCAGTTTTTCGTAGCTAGTTTTAGTAGACAGGTGGTTAAGAAGCTGTGTGTGTGTGAGCTTGCTTTTCTTTTTTATCGTTTCACAGCAAAACATACAAAACCAGACAGACATCTCCAAAGAAAGAGAATGTGATAATTCATTTAGAGGTGCTGTGATTTAGAACAACAAGAAAAAGTGAAGACAGGCTCATATGCGGGAGGAAGGGGGTGGGGAGCCAGAGAGATGAGCCTGTGGAATGACATTATAACTTTACCTGCTTGCCAAATGTATCTGTGGATTTAAATGACATCTCAGGGGACAGTATCAAACTTCTAAATTCCATTCATCCATCAGATGGGAGAACAAGACCTGGCTTTCAGTCAGGCAGGAGCGGGAGATTTCTCCTGGAGTAAATGAGCTCAGACCACACAGATAAAGAACGTCTTCTGTTCCGTTTTAAACCATTTCAGGGGAGAATCATCTGTCACTCGGCTCCGGGCTGGAGGCCTTTCAGCTCCAATGGAGGCGCGGAGTCCGGTGCAACAGCAACGCTTTTAAACTCTTTCCAGTCCTTCATTCCATTTTAACTTCCAGAATTTGCTTCACAGCTTCTCATAGTTTAAAATGAACTGCCCAGCATTCGAATGCTGCAGGTAGTTTCACTGCACTCAGGCTTTCCCCTGGGACAGGGTAGGCTGGGTCGTGCCTAGCAGGCATTTGCTCCCAGGTGTCTTGCAGAAGTGCCATTTTATGAATTTTATGTCCGTTCACTTTTTTCCCTCCAGCAAGTATCTTTCCATCCTAGCCAAGACCAAAAAGGAAGTAAACCAAACAACAAATGAAGTAGATTTTGTATGGGGAGTTAGTTTTCCTGGGTGGATCTTCAACTTGTCTGCGTTGTCTCAAGTTTTATCTAGATTAAAATGTCATTCATACTATTAGAATAAATGTATTAGAGTAAATCTGCCAGTTAATACAAATCCAGTGCAGCCAGTGACCTGTACTCTTAATGTAGAATAATGCCTAGGGAAGAACTGAAGCTTCATATGCTAGCCTAACTAAGAGTGTCTGTGATATGTTTTTGGAAAGTTTTACACATTTTATTATACCACTTGTGCTCATCTAGTCCAGCCAGACCTGCTGGTACTCCAGACTATGACAACTTTTTTTAATGTTAAAACCTGTTTGTTCACCAGGAAGTTTGGTTTCGGAAGGCTGAAACTAATCACAGATATGATCAATTTCAGTGGATATTTTTAACTGAAAGAAAGATGAATTTAAAAATGTCAGAAATCCACAGATGGTTTCAGAGGAGGGTCTTGAACATGATTCTCCCCGTATACTTTTCCTTCCCAGTGGCTTTAAGACACTCCCATGTGGGGCTCTCTCAGACTTGTTTAATATCTCAGTCTGTCTAAATAATGACGTTTTTATTTGGCTGAAGGGAGGATAACAGCTTTTACATAGTAGAATGGAAATGCCCGCCTGTGTATGGAGGAGGAGGGGATATGGGCAGCGTACGTGGAAAGGAGGAGAAGCTAGTGACCTTTTACCCTCCGCAACCTTACAACTTGCACCTTGAGGGGCAGGGATGGTGGAGACTGGCATTCAGATCGCCCTTTTCCTCAAGAAAAACCCTCTGAGCCTGCACTCAAATAGATGGCGTATCTCAAGATTAGGTTAGGTGGACACTTCGGCTCCGTGGTCCTGCGGGGTGGGTGCTCCTGGTCAGCGGATCATACGTCAAACTGACCTGCTGCTGCATCTGCTGCATGGGGTCACAGGCTGGGAGTGTCTGGTGCGTGAAATGGGTGTTGCAGAAGGGGGCAAATGCACGAGGACTGGTGTGAGCTTTGTAGCTTGTTTAATTGCCCTGGAAAGAAAAAGTGAGTATAGAGGTGGAACAGAAGTTCTTCCAAGACAAACAAAAGTACATAAAGATCAAACCTGGTCTCTCTGGCTTCATCTTTAAAGCGAAGCAAAACCACCAAGGTGTAATGAAGTGCCCTCATAGTCCCAACCTGTCAAAACCAGGAATCACTGGAAAACTCCGTGTCTGGTTTTTTTTGTTAAATATTTCATCTTGATTTCCAGAACAAATGAGTTTGGGTAAACTTGAGATAAGGATCTGAAATGTGAATCACTGGCTCATTTCATTGAAAGCTGCCATGGAAACATATCCCCAGTTAACTTTACTATCTACAAAGGCTCAATCAGAACATACGATCCTAATGATTTCCACCCAATTCACAGCTATCTGGGTCAGACACAATTTATGTAGTATCGCAAAAGAATGTGTGCCTCATGTATTTATAGTATGTTTTTCCACGCAAAATAAGAAAAATACACTGCGGGGAAAGCAAGGGGGGACGTTTAAAGCAAAATTTCATTTTAATTAAAATAAAAAGCAACTTTTCAAATATGAAATGTCAGGCTGGTTAACCTTGCATCCTGAGTCTGGAAAGATACATTTTCATCTTTGCAGTGCCTTAGTTAGTGGTTCCTGGCACATTACATTAACTAATTTGAGATCGAATTATCAAATTTGCTCATTGCTGCTAGCACTAATTTGAAACCTTACAATAAAGAACAGTTTGAGAGGCAGATGAAAGGTTGCCACCCACAGAGGCTCCAAGACCTGTCCCTGGTGTATCACAGCAAGGTTCGGAAAGATTTGGGGTAATTGCAGTCATGAGCTGGAGTTGATTGAAGAAAATTATACCCCAGTTTTTTACTACAAGCATTTTTTTTTCCCTTTTTCTTCCTTTTATTGTGTGTGTGGCTTTTCTTAAATTATGCTGTGAAATACTATTGCAAGGAAGACAAAGTATTACATTTTTAATAACTTTATTAAAAACTTCGCTTACAACTCTTTCAGCTTTAATACTACTGAAGTTTCTGAAGAATTCTTTATTAAAATGTTACCTGTATTTTCCAAGAGTTTTTAAATTTTATTGTAGCTGAGGTTTTTACTTTTGCTAAGCTTTTAAACTTTTAGGCAAAAATATGGATTTCAAATGGATTTCAAAACGATGTAAAACCTTTTACATTCTTATTAGCAAAGACCTACTGGCCCTTCTGAGTCTTACAGTTTTATGAGAAAAGTTTCTCAGTTGCTAGGTTTAAGAATGACAATTGTGAGCTGAAAGCAATTTTCTAAACATCAGCATTTCCTAATTGTTATAGAAGTGATGCATCAGTTTCTGGGCTGGCTTGGTTGAATTACCATCCTCAAAGCACTTGCATTTTAACAAGTTATACAGGCTGAAGCAGTAGGGGTCCTGAGAGACGCATTTTCTTTCTGACCTTCCTGAGATAAAAAATTAAGATGGAGTCTAGATAAAGATCACTGTCAAAGGTGAGGGGTCAACCTGGCTAGCTGACCTAAGAGGTAAAATTGCCCTGCTTGCTGTAGCAGCAACTTGAAGGCAGCTGTGTGTCAGCAGGAAACAAAAGTTTTTTGCTCCGTTGAATAGGCAGAGCATTGAAAAAGAAGAGATGGGGGAGTAAAGGTCTTCTATTTACAGTGTATATCCATCAAATGCTGTTTATAGAAAAAAATTTCCTTCTCTGGTCAAGGTTAAGGGAGCAGATTAGGGGATGGTAACAAGGCTTGAAATTTGAAGAGTGCAAAGGTTGAAATGTTCTTCTAATTTGGAGCCTGTAGGCATACCTGGTTTTAGAGCAGGCTTTTTGGCCGTTCGGATTTTGTTCTGTGAAATAAGTCATTATCAAACACATGCTTCTGTATTAAACCCTCCCCCAGGGTCTTTGTTGTAGTGAGCACGCTTAGACACCCCGTGCCTCCTTGGAAGCAGGCTAAGCAAGCTTTAGCTCAGCAGTGGCTGACGCTTGCTGTGGGAACTACTTGCAGTGGGTACCCGCTGCACGCCCACACTTCTCACTTTTCAAGACCCTTGAAGTCACGTTTTCACCTGAGAAGCATCCTAAGGAAATCACAGCAGGCCCTGGGATGGGAATCACCTCTTTGAATTGCGCCATCGCTCCTTGGAAGGGAACGTGGCCTGGAAGGAAGGGTGCACGTCTTCAGCCAGATGCAGGGGAGACACGCGTTGGCTAACCACCAGAGAATAAACTGAACTGTCCCTCCCGTGCCCCTACTGCCTTCTGCCGAATGAATGCAGCAGCACTTAGTGCCTGTGCTGAGCTGGTCCCTGTGGTTGAAGGTCATTCACTGACTCTCTAGACAAAAAGAAATGTTATCCAAATTAAGGTGCTTTGGAAGGAAGATCATCCCTCTTTGCCCTGCTTCCAGAGTTGTGTTGCTGTTCAGTAGACATCACTTCATGAGCTGGTGGTCACTGAGCAGCAATTAAATTAAGCTGAAGGTTTAGAAGCAGTTTGGAAATTGTTTATAATGAACTAATCCGTTATCATTAGAGAACCAGAATGTGAGGGGGGAAAACGTGGGGAAAGAAATCCACCTCCTTTCTCCAGCCCTCCTCCCCCCCGCCCCTCTGTTCCTGAGCTCATTCCTGTTCACAGCACTCTGCTTTGGGAAACGTTCTCATCAGACAACTCAAAATGTTGTTTTTTACCCCGCTAATAGTTGCAAATGCATGTGCCTTTGTCCCCAAGACGGCGCAAACCCGCGCGTGCCAGCTCTCCGCAGGCGAATGTCAAGCTCGCGAGCGCAACAAGTAGCTGCAAGTCCCCGATTTCTGGGGGGGAAGCACAGCCTGCATTGGGCTGCACAGCCTGCACTGGGCTGCGCCCCCGCGGCGGGGGCCTGTGCAGAGCCGCGGGCCGAGGCCTGGCCCCCGCGTTCAGCCTGTGCAACAAAGGAAAAAGGAGCTGTGCCTTTAACTGTCCCTGCAAGATGTCTGCAGTCTGGGCTGCCTCTTGTTTTGAAGAGGGAGTGCTTGGGGGCTAGTTCCAGAGCTCAGTGACAGAGAGGAAACAGGGCCAGGAATAAATGGCCTGTTGATTTACTCAAGTTACATCATTTTCTTCCCCTCAAGAGCCTATAAATCTCACGCTCCTTGTAAAAACAGAATTTAAAAACAATTGAGAGCTTCTGAGACGACCCCATAGCTTCCAGCCGCTGTGGCCTCTGAATATAGAGCTGCCTTTCACAGGCCGGACCACTTGTTTCATATTAGATACTAGGGGAGCCCTGCTTCCAGCTAAGCAGCAGAAGCTGTTAAGATATTTTATAGTCGTCCTAGTGGTTTAGATAACACTCTCCCCATACATATCACGGGGCTTTAGCTGAATAGCAGGCTTCCTGACTTGGCCACGAAGCTCGGAGGGTCATTAATTCACACGTTCAGGTTTCTCCTCTCTTCAATAATATTTCTGATCAAAGACACCCAGGCTGGCAGAGGTGCCTCTGTTAAAAAGTGGATTCTTCTGATTATTGTACAATTTATGGCCTCTTTGCTCTAAAGGTTTGCATTTTAAGGAAAACGCTCAATTGTTGAGCTTGCTACAGTGCTCATTAGTTTTGCCTTCAGTCTCGCATCTGAAGGGATTTTTTAATTCAACAGGGATTTGCGTTTTATTATTTTTTCATTGCTAATGGGATGCAATGGGCTGCAGCTCTTTCCACAGCTGGGTTAATCTTTTGGATGGTTATCAGCATTCTGGAGGGTGAAAAAGGGCCTCAAATGGAACAATGCATATTTTAATGTTGCGGCGGCAATTTAAAAGTGGCAATTTGCCACTTCTCACCTATGAGCTAGATGCTCACCAAGAAGAGCTGGCATTTAAGCTGTCTTGGAAGTTAGAAGCTGAGTCTCGATGATAATTTTTATAATTGTTATATGGGGACGTGGCGTTTATGGAGAAAGGACTGGAGTTACTAATGCTGAGCGGGTCCTCATTCCTTAATCCGTGGCAGTAAAAACTCTGGTTCAGAAGTCTCTAGGAACCTTGAAGAAACACAAGGGGCTTTTCTCAGTCTATTTGCAGCCTTTTGCCACCGTGTGTAACAACGTGATATCTTACGTAATGATGTCAAGGAGGTATTTCTTAGCCTGATCCAAGCTTTCTAACAGCTAACATCCAAGTCTTAACACCAAAGCCCTAAAGTTCTGCTCTCTTTATTGTAGTTGATAAGCTCTAAAGTGGCTTCTCTACTATTAGGTACGTATACATATAAAAATCTGTAGTTTAAAATACTTTCTTAGACATACACTATGAGCGAAGATTGTTCTTTTCATTCAGTAAAGGGGAGAGTAATGGTTACTACACTTGGCCATGCTGTTACTGGCTAAACTTAGAGAAGGAAGAGTTTGTATTTTACTTATCAAGGGATGCTTTGATAATGATATTGTGGTTAAGTGCAGGAAAAGCAGAACTAAATAATGAAACCAGCAATTCCTTCCAGACTGATTTTTTTTCCCCCTGAGAAAAGAAATAAACATACAAGTTGACATAATTCAAAAATGCTAGTATTTGCTCGTTTCTGGCTTGCTGCCATCCCAGAGTTAGCACAGGGGCGAGGAAGAAGGAATCCCTGCAGGCACGATTCATATAAACTAAGTGGATTTACTTATCATTTATGAAAACAAAAAGAAGGTATCTGATTAATCACTTTGTGGATTGAGGTCTACATCGTGATGGTTTAAGCAGCAGTTTATCGTGTGCTGTGTCCCCACTACATTCTGATTTCAATTTGCACTTTCTTTTTGGAAGTTTCCGAATGACTCAATGGCTGGTAAAACATCTGGTGGACGCTTTCCTCCCCAAACCTTTTAGCCCGATGAAACTCTGTTAATGAAAAAGGATGCCTGTAGACATTAAGACATACATGCTCATGTAGACAGAAGTTTAAGGTAAAATTTGTCATAGAATCATAGAATAGTTTGGGTTGGAAGGGACCTTTAAAGGTTATCTAGTCCAAAGCCCCTGCAATGGGCAGGGACTTCTTCAGCTAGATCAGGCTGCTCAGAGCCTCGTCTCTGAGCAATCTAT